>NC_090729.1:12106580-12119080 GCF_036898095.1 Palaemon carinicauda
TCTTTCCCATTGAAGTGGTTAAAGAGGTAGTTGACAAGGCCGCCACAGAGAACCTTCTCAAAAAGTGGGGACTAGATCTTAAGAGAAAGTCTTCCCCGTATGAGGGTCCCCAACCCAAGAGGAAGACAAAAAGGCCTAGGCCATCCTCTCGGCCGGCTAAACCCTACTCACAGCAACATCAACAACAACTTCCTGTGACCGCGGTGCCTCAGATAGTGGCACAACCTCCAACCACGTACCAGCTGGTACCTCAACAAATGGCGACACAGTCGCCAGTTTTTAACCCAGCCTCAGAAGGGCAGACTTCTTCCTTTCGTTCGAGAGCCAGAGGAACAGCCAGAGGTTCTTTTAGATGCCCTTCAAGAGTGAGGGGATCCAGGGGAGGACGCAGTCAAGGAGGCAAGGCCTCAGGTCCACAACAGCAGAAGTAGATACTTCCAGTAGGAGGGAGATTACAGCTTTTTAGGGATCGCTGGACCTTCGATCCCTGGGCCCACAGCCTAAATAAGAATGGACTAGGTTGGAGCTGGAGCAGTCCTCCACCTCAATATCCTCAATTCTTCCAACACTCAATCCCCGCTCTGGAAGAATATGTCCGAGAGATCTTAGACAAAAGAGTAATCCGGAAGATTAAGTCCATCAAATTCCAAGGAAGGCTGTTTTGTGTTCCAAAGAAGAACTCAGAAAAACTCAGAGTAATTCTAGACTTATCGCTACTCAACAAGTTCATAGTGGACTACAAGTTCAGAATGCTCACACTTCAACACATAAGGACCCTACTGCCTAAAAGGGCATATGCTGTGTCTATAGACTTGTTTGATGCTTATTGGCACGTTCCAATTAATCGTCACCTCTCCCCCTACCTAGGCTTCAAGTTACATTGATAACTTTACGCCTTCAGAACCATGCCTTTTGGGCTAAACATAGGCCCAAAGATTTTCATGAAGCTCGCGAACGCAGCCATCCATCAATTACACCTAAAGAGGGTCCAAGTAGTAGCCTACTTGGACGACTGGCTGGTGTGGGCACCATCCAGGACAGAATGCATGCAACCTTCTAAGATAGTGATCCAGTTCCTGGTACATCTGGGATTCAAAATCAACATCAAAAAGTCTCGTCTTTCTCCAGCTCAAAAATTTTGGTGGTTGGGAATCCACTGGAATTTGGAGTCACATCGGCTTTCCATTTTTAGTAAGAAGAGGAAAGAAATAGCAGGATCTGTCAAGAGACTATTGAAATCCAAACGGATATCAAGACTCGAACAGGAGAGAGTGCTGGGCTCTCTAGAGTCTGCTTCGATAACAGATCCAGTGCTAAGAGCACCGCTTAAGGATGCAACAGGAATCTGAAGAAAATACGCATCAAACGCGCGAAGAAATGGCACCTGTCAGCAGTTCATATTCAAGGGTTCCACAATGTGACAGCGGACGCTCTATCTAGGTTTGCACCTATAGAGTCAGAATGGTCCCTTGACGCAGGATCGTTCTCCTTCATCTCGAGTCAAGTCCCAGAGCTGCAGATAGACCTTTTTGCGACGAAAGACAACAAGAAAATAGTTCGTTACGTGTCCCCTTACGAGGATCCATTAGCGGAGGCAGTGGAAGGTATGTCCCTGGACTGGAACAGATGGTCCAGTATCTATCTGTTCCCTCTGCACACCTCCTTTTGAAGGTCCTCGATATGCTGAGATCCTTCAAAGGGAAAGCAGCAATAGTGGCCCACAAGTGGCCAAATAGTGTGTGCTTCCGTCTGGCATTGGAACTACGATTAAAATTCGTCCCGCTACCGGATCCATCCCTGTCTCAGCGAGTACAGAAGTCGACTGTCTTCGCTCCATCACAGAAAACACAGAACCGACATCTCATGATTTTCTCTCCTTAACGATGAGAAAAAGATTCGGTGTTTAAAAGTCGGTTTAGACTTTTGGAGGAAACCAGAAGACATTATGAGGCTTCAGGGAAGAAATAGCTATCCTTTGTCAAGGCGAAGAAACCGAAAGAAATCCTGACAGATTCCTATTTATCATTCTTCATTCACCTTCATGAGCAAGGTTTAGCAGCCTACACAATTCTATTGTTCAAGCCTGCCTTGACAAGTCAGATACCATATGCCTTACAGGTCGACCTTTCTTACGACGTTCTTAAATGAACTAGCCCTTCAGCGCTTCCAAAGACCATTTGCTTGGTCATTAGATATGATTCCTCATTGTGTATAAATAATGAACAATGAGGAATGTGCTTAGAAGGTTTTGAATTTAAGTCATATTTCTGTTTGTACTCGCCTTGGGGGCCAGAGTTAGTGAATAGTGGCACTCTCTACAGAGGAAGGCCACGTCCAGTTCTTGGAGGGAGAACTGAATCTATTTCCAGACCCAACGTTTCTTACCAGGAACAAGCTACCCACCAACAGGTGGGGTCCCTAGAGAATCTGCCCTCTGGAGGAAGATACATCTCTATGTCCAGTGGAGTACATAAAGGTCTATCTTCATAGAACTTCAGACTTTATGGGAGGACAGCTGTTCAGAAGAGAAACCCTGAGTTCAAAGTTATCTATAACTAAGGGCGAAATTCACCGGTGTTATTCACAGAACGGATCCAGACAGTACACCCGTTAGTCATGATCCGAGGAAAGTTGCCTCTTCCATAAAATTTCTTTAATTATATGGACTTTGAACATCCTTTTTTGCAAAATGGCTGGTAGTCATCCAAGACACTATGCACTATGCGAAGCTAGTGGAGCAACTTTTGAGATCTGTGGTAGTAGCAGGTAGAATTCTTTAACCTTCTGTTTTAAGTCTGTGAGGAACAGTGTAATTAATTTGGGACGATTAATTAAGAGGGTGCGCGTGTAGTCACTGTATGTTACTACACGCTGAGCGATAGGCCACGAAAGTGTCCTTAGGAACTGTTCCATTGATGTCGGTAATCTATAGCATAATACGGACACTTATGCCAAGCATTTTTTACGCTAGTGTATGTAAACACTATACAGACTATATCATTATTATTAATAATTCTATTGAAGTGGCAAATCTGTTTCCTAGTAGATGAAACAATATTTTCTGTTGACTGTTTTTCTTTATGCTTTTACGCATATCATCCACATTTTAAAAATTTTATAAATGTGATCTGATATGTTCATTTATTAAATTTTAATAAACTAGTTTCGCCCAAACTCATTTTATTAGAAATGTACGGAGCATTAAGATTAAAATATGGATATTTTTATCATGGTATGTCTTTCGAGACTGTTCCCTGATTCAAGTAAAAGTCCACTCACTCTAACCCTTCCTTGGAAGGGTTGACGTGGTACCCTAACGGGTTGGTGGCGAAAAGGCAAAATTTGTTTCTATGCGGATACAACCATTATCCAATAGTTTATAAGAGTAGTCGTATTGGGGAAGGTGTCACAAATTCATTCTGACATTGGTGACTCTTATACAAACTTTGCTTTATATTGTATAGGGCTAGACCACTATACAGGCTTGTCATTTTGTCATCCATTTTTATGTACTCCTCGAGACTTTTCCAGAGTCTAGTACGACTCTTCCCTGTAGGGGGCAGGAAGCAATAACATAGTTCATGCTTAGATGATAATGATGTATGACGGTAACATCATAGGTCTCTAGGTCTAGACAGACCAGGAAAATACTTTCTTGAGAGTACGGCAATGATTAAGAATCCACAGATACAGTAATTGTCAAAAATTGACGTTTATTCCCCTTGAATAAAATTAATCTTAGTTTTACGAGTATTTGTTTTCTAAGCTTTTTCCCAGTTTCTATGAATATATGTTTAAATGTGATTATTTTGCTCCATAGAAGTAGTTTTATTATATTAACTATATCAATGAGTTTGGATGAATTAATATAATAATATTTAAAGTAATAAGCTACCTTTCTTGCAAATTTTATCCATCTAGATCAGATAACATAACGTTTCATCCCATTGTTGTCAAACTTCTTCCTATGGAGTTTATATATATTGTTTGATTATTGTAAGGGAACATGCCAGTAATTTAAGCTTGGCTTCTGGAAGGAACCACTTTTTTTTTTGTATGTTGGATTACAATTGAATCACTTGATGTTTGTTACGTAACCCTTGCAAATTTGTAAATGTGACAACATTGTACTCCTCCCGAGTTCTCTTCCCGGGTGAAAATGTCACGAGGGCGGGCTTCTACCAGCGGACTCCAAAAGGCAAGTACTTAAAAGATATTCTCCTGAATCCGACCACCACCATCACCTCGTGAACCATCGCATTGTTGCAGCAATGTTCTTATAAGAATACTCTGTAACCCCATTTGATATTTGTTTAATTTTATCAAGTAACGTAAATTTTGTTCATTTGTGGTAATGTTAATGTTCGCTCTTTAACGTAACTCTGATGATTTTTTTTTGCGTACTTTAAATATTGAATATAGGTCAAAATTTTTAATTGAGTCTTTGTGAACCCTTGTGGCATCACTCCCAAAAGAATTGGTGCAGGAAATATAGTTTGAATCAAAAGTAAACGGCAGATGTCTCTTAAGTAAGTTTGTTTCTCAGTTCTGTAACTTGGCCTCGTGCAAAGCTGGTGCACGGGGGTTTACAGTTTAAAGAAAGTTATCATATGTGGTTGTAAGTTCCCCAGTGTTTCACCACATTCTGGTCCTTCGAACCGGATGCCATAACGATTCACAAAGAATTTTTTTGGATGTTAAAGATAAATTGCGATAAAGTTTATGTGGTTGATGGTCGGCGTCAAAGTCATTCTAGTATAGCTGGCACGTGTCCAAAGTTATTTGGTGAGCAGGGTAAGGTATTGAATTACTTGGAGTGTTTTACCAAGTAATCTGTTTTATGGAACATTATTTGTTCGTTAATTACTCTGTGAAGAAATTTTGTGACAATATGTATTTAAGAGCACGTGGTCATATTGTCTAGCATTTAGTGCATGTTATATTTGAATCAGGGTTAGATAATTTGCCATATATTTTCTGATATTTGTTCAAGTTTGTTATTGATTCATTAACGAGGTAATGGAGTCCAAGATTAAGGTAGTTATTGAAGGGGAAATTATTTCCTTACAAGATTTGCTCGGCGTGTCAGGTAGCTGCATTGGTGATACCGATACACCAAAATCAACTCTTGTAATGTATGGACGTTGTCTTACTGAGGGACTACGACGTTTTGAAGATTGTTGGTCACAGAATGTGACGATTATTTCACAGGACAGTGAATATGACAAGTTATGTAGAAGTTATAGAGCAATAACTAGATGTGTAAGGAAAGCTATAACTGCTACTCAGCAAACTATGAGCGAGATTGACGCTAGAGATAGAAATCAACGGCCCATTATGCCTCCTCCTTCGGGTCCCGTTAATCATCTCCCTCCCCCTAACTCCCAGAAATTAAGATACCTGAATTTAGCGGTGGGGAAGAACAATGGCTTGCATTTTGGGATATATTCAACAGTTTGGTTCACGATCGTAGGGATATTTCCAATGTAATTAAGTTTTCTATACTCAGAGCTAGTTTAAGGGAAAACGCCCTCAAAGCCATAAAAGGTTTGCCTGTCACTAATGCCAATTATTCATTAGCTATTCAGACCCTAAAGGAGAAGTATGATAATAAGGAAAACTTGAAACGTAGACTCATGTCCAAATAACACATTTAGTCCCTCCCAGTCATTCAATAGAGGATTTGAACACTTTTAAATTGGATTATGAAAAAATTATTTTACAGATGAAAACATTGAATTTAGATGTAGAAGCCATGAACCCCATTCTCTCTAGTATAATATGCGAAAAATTATTACCTGAAACGCGTAAGGCTATAGCTGATAAACATAATAGTATGTCTCTTGACTTAAAGCAAATTTCCTCAGGTTTGAAATATGTTTGTGAATTGATGGAATTTTGTCACGAAGGTGAGAATTCTAATAAAAGAAAACGGGATCAGGGCAACTATTCTAAAGAAATTCCCTCAAATGTGCCTAACGTGCAGAGAGCACAACCAAGTAACAGTAAACCTAGTAATAGTAGTCCTTACAATAATTGTGTGTTCTGCTCGTTGAACCATGCTTCTCGCGATTGTAAGACTTTCACTCTTTCAAGTCCGTTGATAGTAGAAGGGACAGAGTTAAATGTTTAAGATTGTGTTTTGCTTGCCTCAGAGGAGGTCATTTATTCTCTGAATGTAGGAATAAGCCTAAATGTAATATATATGATTGTCTTCATTACCAGATGATTTGTAAGAAAACAGAAAACCCTGTAAATCCTGCTTCACCAAAGTTGAGTGTAAATAGTACTAATGTTAGTAAATCAAATGTTAACTTTGGGTTTCATAATAAGGATCCCAAAGGTGTTGTTAGTCAATCCAATGTTAATGGGAATTCTCATAAGGATCCCAAAGGTGTTGTTAGTAAAGGTGATTCCCCAGTAGTTATGACTGCTTCTTTGGGAATTGATCATTCTCAGAATAATAATATTTCTGTTTCGACTGCTCTTCCTACTGCTAGCGTAATTGTGTCAGGCAATGGACATCGTTCCTATGAGAGAGCACTCTTCGATTCTGGTGCGCAAAGAACGTTTATTGCAACGGAATTAGCCCATAAGCTTAATCTATTGTCTATAGCAACGGTAGCCTTAAAGGTAAAACCATTTGGCAGTGATGCCATTGAAGTTGATTGTGATATAGTAAGAGTTGTGGTGAGACTAGGTAAAATTCGTACTGTCCTTAATGCCATTGCATTCGATAGAGTTAATTCCAGAATTTATTCTTCAGGATTATGTAAGTCAGCTGCGTTCTTGACGAGTGAAGGCATAAAATTAGCAGATAATGATTTAAATTCAGATGAAGTAAATGGTATAGAATTAGTCATTGGGGCTGATTATTATGGAAAATTCATTCAAAACAGTCAAATTTGCTCTGGAATACAGATATTGAATAGTTCTGGTGGTGCACTAATTTTTTGACCCCTTCCTAGTTAGTCTTATGACGACGTAGAATCTAAAAGAGATTACTACATCATTTTTTTTGACAGTAAACAGAGTAATGAAAAACTTGAACTTCCTCATTCCTGTTTTCCTGAGGCTAAACTAACTAGTTTAGCTTTTCGATCTCGTGAGATTAAAGCTCTGTTGATGGACCTTGATGTTTATGGAGGTGTAGACCCTAATGGTATTTTTCCTTTGTTTTTTATAAAGACAGCAGATTTCTTAGCTCCAAAGTTATCTGTTATTTTACGCAAGTTAGCAAGAAGAGGAGCTTTTAGCACTTGTTGGAGAATTGGTAATGTTACTCCTCTATGTAAATGTGTTTGTGGTAGCTCAAGTCCCACTGATTACCGCCCAATTTCCATAACTCCCATATTATCTAAAGTTTTTGAACGTCTTCTGGCAAAACGTCTTAATAGGTTTGCTGAAGGTAATCATCTATTCCCTAGTTTGCAATTTGGTTTTCGGAAAGGCCTTGGAGCATGTGATGCCCTTCTTACAATCTCCAATGCAGTACAGAAATCCCTTGATTGTGGTCGGGAAGTTCGTATGATTGGCCTTGATTTTAGTGCTGCCTTTGACCGTGTTCATCATGAGGCCCTTGTTTTCAAACTGAAACAGTTGGGAGTGGGTGGGTCGTTTCTTAGCATTAGTATTGATTTTTTAAGTAGTAGATCTCAAAGAGTTGTTGTTGATGGGCACCATAGTGAGTATAGGAATGTGATATCCGGTGTTCCACAGGGTAGTGTTCTTGGCCCATTACTTTTCATACTATATACACATGACATGTGGTTTGGCCTAGAAAATAAGCTTGTTGCATATGCAGATGATGCTACTCTCTTTGCATCAATTCCATCACCTGAATGTAGATCTGGGGTTGGTGAATCCCTTAATAGAGATTTAGCTAAAATTAGTGCATGGTGCAAATTATGGGGTATGAAGTTGAATCCTAACAAAACTCAAAGTATGATTGTAAGTAGGTCAAGGACGGTGGCTCCTCAACATCCGGATCTCAGTATTGATAATGTTTCTTTAAATTTGTATGACTCTTTCAAAATTTTAGGCGTGATTCTTGACAGCAAATTTACTTTTGAGAAACATATAAGGTCTGTGTCTTCTTCAATTGCACAAAAAATTGGCTTATTGAGAAAGTCTTTTAAGATATTCGGTGATCAATCTATTCTGAAGAAGTGTTTTAATCCTTTTATTCTACCTTGTTTTGAGTATTGTTCTCCTGTTTGGTCTTCAGCTGCTGATTCTCATCTTAATTTGTTGGACAGAAACTTACGGTCTATTAAATTTCTTATTCCTGATCTAGATATTAATCTCTGGCACCGTCGATCAATTAGTTCATTATGCATGTTGCATAAGATTTTTCATAACTCTGACCATCCTTTACATTCAGATCTCCCTGGACAATTCTATCCTGTTCGTAATACTAGGCAGGCAGTTAATTCTAATAGCCAGGCCTTCTCCATCATAAGACTCAATACTACGCAGTACTCTAGAAGTTTTATTCCAGCTGTTACCAAGTTGTGGAATGATCTTCCTAATCGGGTTGTTGAATCAGTAGAACTTCAAAAGTTCAAAGTTGGAGCAAATGCTTTTTTGTTGACCAGACGGACATGAGTCTTTTTATAGTTTATATATGACATTTTTGTTGTTGACGTTGTTAATAGTTTATATATGATATATCTCTTTTGACATTACTTTTTTTAGAATGATTTATTGTTAATTTGTTCTCTTCAGTTATTTATTTCCTTATTTCCTTTCCTCACTGGGCTATTTTTCCCTATTGGAGCCCCTGGGCTTATAGCGTCTTGCTTTTCCAATTAGGGTTGTAGCTTGGAGAGTAATAATAATAATAATAATAATAATAAACGTATGTTGTTCCAGAATAGAAGTAGCGGAAATTCCTATTAATTCTTGTTGTGAAGTTAGAAGATTATGGGATTTAGAAAGAGTTGGTATTCGTCAATCTGAAATTAGTCCTGAAGAAAGAGAATCAGTTAAGTGTTTTAAGTATAAAGTTAAAAGGGTTGACAATAAATATGAAGTGTCCTTACGATTTAAAGACGAAAGTACACCGCCTGTTAACTATAGAATAGCCATTGGTCAATTAAATTCCTTGTTACATAGATTTGAATCTGACCCCTCCTTGTATGCTAAATATGATAATATTATCAAAGATTACGTTCAGTCTGGGTTTATAGAATTAATTCCTGCAGGTTCCCCTATTATCGGGCATTATTTACCCCATCAAGCTGTATTGAAGGATTCCAAAACTACTCCCATTCGAATAGTTTTTAATGCTTCTTCAAAGATTAAAGGAGAACTTTCCTTAAATAATTGTTTATTAACTGGTCCCTTATTAACTACTAAACTTTTCGATGCCCTGTTGAGTTTCCGTACAAACCCAGTAGCTGTGATTTCAGATATCAGTAAAGCCTTTTTAAGGATAGGCATTTCACCTGATTGTCGTGATTATTGCAGATTTGTATGGATAACTGATCCCTCAGATTTGAAGTCAACTGTAACTTACAGGTAGTTTGTTTTGGAGCTACGTGCTCACCCTTTCTCTTGCAGCAAACTCTCTTGCATCATTTATCTTTATATGATAATCCTCTTGCATGATCTCTGATGAAGAATTTCTATGTAGATAATTTTATTAAAACTTACAAGGATGTGTCAGTCTTGATGGATGAGTATCCAGTAATAAGTGAGATTCTTGAAGAAGCTAATATGCCTCTATAAGAATGGGTCAGTAATGATTCAGAGTTCAACAGAAGCATAGACGTTAGCAAAGAAAGAGTAAACCTTTTGGGTTTGGAGTGGTATCTAACACAAGATGAGATGTCACTAAAGGAAGTAAATTGTGAGCATAAAGGACCTTTAACCAAACGAAAGGTTTTATCAGTAGTAGCTCGGATGTTTGATCCTCTAGGATTATTGTCACCAATACAGGTGAGAGGTAAAAATTTTCTGAAATGTTTGTGGAGTAACTACGGGTGCGTTGACCCTTTACCAGAATCATTATGTTCAAGGTTTGAAGAAATTTGTAAATGTTTTAGAAATGTAGAAAGTTTAAGGTTTCCTAGGTTTGTTGTACATCCTGAATGTTCCCACTTACATGTATTTTGTGATGCCTCTAACAAGGCATATGGAGCTGCGGCCTATGTGACTGATTCCAAGAGAAGTGTAAGCAATTTACTGGTCAGTAAGTGTAAAGTGGCACCAAACCCTAAACAGACTATTCCGCGTTTGGAATTGACAGCCTTGTCCTTGGGTGCGAAACTTGCTGAAAGATTAATGCAAAATGAGGATTTAAGATTGAGTTCTTGCACTCTCTGGAGTGACCCCCTGGTTTCTATTTGTTGGGTGAAGAACAATAATAGTAAAATTCCCTATGTACGAAACAGTCACTGAAATTAATGAGTTCAAGTTTCCCCTACGGTATACCCCCTCTAAGGATAATCCAGCTAATATTCTCTCCAGAGGTAGTAATAGTAAAGATTTATCGCAAAATTACTTGTGGTGGAATGGTCCAAAATGGCTTTTAACTGGTGATTACCTCCAATCTTTAGCTACAGAAACTGTACATGTTAATAAAATTCTTTCAGAACCTAAGTTTGTACAACCTCCCGCCCCATTAATTGACATCCCACGTTACAGTAATTTAAGTAAACTTAAACGTATCATGAGGTCAATTTTGCTCTTTCTTAGTAAGTGCAGTAAAGGTTCTAAGTTTGTTGTTAACGAAATGAAGGCACTTGTCCTCCTTGCACAGAAGCAACATTTTTCTACTACCAGAATCTACCTCTGTGATAAGAATTCACATGGAGTGTCCATGGATATTAAGAATTTGTGTAATCAGTTAAACTTATTTGTTGATGAGGAAGACCTAATAAGGTCTAAGGGTCGCATGAAAAACGCTTCCATATCTCAGTGCCCAATGTTATTGCCTTCCAGAAGTTATTTAACAGTATTGATAGTTGAACATTTGCATAGAAAATTCTGTACTGGTATTGTTGAGAGAAACCTTTTGGGTACCTAAAGAACATCAAGTAATCAAATCGATTCTGTCAAAGTGTGTTTTGTGTCAGAAGTTAACTAAGAAACAGTTGTGTTTGCCTCCTTCCCCACCATTACCCACAGAACGAGTGAGATATGATAGACTGTTCCAATCAATAGGAGTGGATTATACTGGTGCTATTAACATTTTTGATCATAAGACTGGTTTGGAGGAGAAGGTCTTTGTGTGTCTATTTACCTGTACTACGAGCATGGCAGTTCATTATGATCTGACTCATTCCATGACTGCTTCAGATTTCCTACTGGCTTTTCGACGCTTTGTAGCATATCATTCTCTTCCGAGTCTGATTATATCTGATAATGGTCGGAATTTTGTTGGATTTAATAATTTCCTGAAAGAAATTTTGGAGGAACCCGAGGTAAGGTCATACCTTGAAGGAAATGGTGTTAATTGGAAGTTCATTACACCGTGAGCCCTCTGGTCTGGAGGCTTTTATGAACGTCTTGTTGGTGTTCTAAAAGGATGTTTGTCCAAGGCTTTATATAAAAAACGTGTATCCTTTGAAGAGCTGAGAACTCTACTTGATGAGTTTCAAGCTGTGATAAATTCTCGACCACTGACTTATCTCTCCTCTGATAGAGATTGTGAGGCTTTGACTCCCTCCATGTTACTTTATGGGAGAAATGTTTGTATTTCCCCTCTTAGCAATTTAGCAAATGATGACCCAGATTTCACGAGTTCAAGTGATCTTAGAGCACAATATTTGAGACTATCATCAGTGCTAAGGAAATTTGAGAACTCTTGGAAAAGAGACTATTTAGTGTCCTTGAGAGAGAGACATAATAACTCTAGTAATAATCTCTCTGCAAATGTGAAAGTTGGGGACATAGTGATGGTAGACTTAGAAGATCATCTGGGTAAAGGCTATAGATCCCTCCTCTCCTTGGGTAAGGTAACCCAGCTTTTTCCGTCGTCTGATGGTGTGATTAGGTCTGTAGAAGTGAAAGTGAATAATAAACTATACATGAGATCAATCACGAAGATCGTACTTCTGGAGGTACCTGAGAGGGAATTTGATATTGTTGACACTCAGGAGCCAGATAGTGTGCCTCTGAATGATGCAAGACCTTGGCGTGCAGCAGCAATCCGCTGTGATCAAGAGAGAAAGGATTTAATTTCTATGGATGTACTCTAAGTTTATGTTTTGATTTAGAATTTTGGGTACAGTTGCATTATTTCTAATTATGATTCTTCTTGGGGGAGAATGTCAAAAATTGACATTTATTCCCCTTGAATAAAATTAATCCTAGTTTTACGAGTATTTGTTTTCTAAGGCATTTCCCAGTTTCTATGAATATATGTTTAAATATGATTATTTTGCTCCACAGAAGTAGTTTTATTATATTAACTATATCAATGAGTTTGTATAAATTAGGATGATAATATCTAAAGTAATAAGCTACATTTCTTGCAAATTTTAGACATCCAG
>NC_090729.1:12124080-12129099 GCF_036898095.1 Palaemon carinicauda
ATATATATATATATATATATATATATATATAAATATATATATATATATATATATATATATATATATATATATATATATCTGAAGCGTCTGGATTGTGAAACACCGAGGAAATCCATATATAGAGGCCACTAATTGACACCGGTGTTAAGCAGAAACGTCTGCCGGTAGCAGACAGAGAAATATTTTTGCAGATAAATAGCAATTAATCTAAAACTTAATATATGTAGTTCAAAACTTCGCTGTAACAATCACTGACTCACACCTTTACCTCAAAAGAATGAGAGTGTGAAAGTCCTCTTTGTATTTAAGCCAGAATGTAGAGATGGTTTTAGGCGTCCGGTTTATCATATACGAGTGTAACATACATCTGAGTATCACAGTTTAAGTGTTCGAGGTTGACATGATATATTGTTGTTATCAATTACATAAAAGGAAGGCAATTAATCGCACCAGGTACTCTCTGACGTGTTACTTGATGATCGTGATAATTTAATACCTTTAAGTATAATACAGTCAAATCCCCTGAGGATATCGAAGACCCTATGTTCTGCAATGTAATTCAGTAGTTCCATAACAAACAAATTTGAGTGAGATATGTTCCTTAATGGCGAATTTAAATCAAATAAAAATACAGGAGGTTCTCAACTTACAAACTTGACAGGTTCTAAGAAGCTGTTTTGTAAGTCAAATTGTTTGCCAGTTAAATTCTTTAAGTTTTGGCGAAAGGTAGGCCTAACTTGAATTCCATGCATATGATATCCAGCCACAAAAGTCAACAAATAGTTGAGTTGCGAGTGAAATATATGTCAGGTTATTAGAAATTTTGTTCATCTAATTCTATTGAATCCTATAATATTTCATTACTGTATTTCTTAATCTTATATTTGTTATTTTCAGTTGGATTTGTTTTTTTGTATCTTCGAATGCCTGTAATTTGAATGTTTATAAGTTAGTGAACTTTAAAATGCAAAATCCGTATTTTGTTGTAGTAATATCAGACTCTAAGGATAAAAAATTCCAAAGTTTGTATAAAACAAAAAAAAACAATGTTTTCACGTAATTACTGCATTCAAAGTATGTCAGTTTTGATAGAAATCATTCCATCGACCAATGATTTGATTTTTATCTAATTACGTCTTTATGACCAGAGTTTATAATTATTGTACCTCTATACCTTTAGAAATGACAATTTGGATATTATAGTTTAAATCATTAACTGAAAAGGGATTCCTTAATATGACATATTGTTTTCAATAATTGCATCATAAAGTAGTTGAGTAACGTTTTTAATCATCATTTATTTAAACAGAAAAGGGTAAGGTAAAGTTTTATTGCTATCAGTATAGCGTTAGATTATACAATCTCTCTCTCTCTCTCTCTCTTCTCTCTCTCTCTCTCTCTCTCTCTCTCTCTCTCTCTCTCTCTCTCTCTCTCATGAACATAACATATATGTTATAAGTTCACTATTTCAGTAGTAAATCTACCATAAAAATTACACGAATTAGGTCATATAAACATAATCAACTGATTGTATTGCAACAACAGATCCTGAACAAATAGATATTTGGAAACATCTTTTTCATTACCACTCTAGTACATTGTAAGTAGACATTCATTTGATGTAACGACAATGACTTTTTCTATTTACCTCATACAGAATGAATAAGAATGTCAACGCTCCTTTTTTAACTGTACGACTAACTCTGTTTAATTACATATCAGTTTTCCTCCTGGCATCATCAAAAGATCACCTGAAATAAAATACCTTGTTAAATTAGTTTTGAAAGCCTTACCAGGCCAAATTTAGAAATAATCATATCGTTAGCATTAACTATTTATAACTATGCTCAGATGATTTGATGCAGACGAAACAGGACACCACCAGAAGTACGAGCTAAGTCCTCTCTATTTCTCTGGAAAATGAAAGGCGCTATGTAGCTGTCAAGGACAGGGAGAAATATGAGCTTCGTCTCACTAACTACTAACAAAGGCTCCACACCTCTCTGTTCTACTATATATGCATGAATATAGCTGTTGTTCTCGTGTTTGTTCTCTTCACTAGATGATGTGATACAATTGATATTCATGTCATTACGGTGGCTGAAGAGATGCAGCCAAGATCACGTATACAATCTTGGAAAATTGAGCTTAGCTATAAATTGATTAATGGTAAATTAATATATTTGCTTCTTAGTAAAATGTTGGATTCGTTGTAAGTATATTTTTCGAAACATATTCTATCATTCTTTCACTGCCTTCTGAAATAAGAGTAAATAATGAATATTCCTACTTCAATTCCATTTTTGATTTTTATCGAGAGAGAGAGAGAGAGAGAGAGAGAGAGAGAGAGAGAGAGAGAGAGAGAGAGAGAGAGAGAGAGAGAGAATGTGTATAGCTTCTTTTTAG
Source organism: Palaemon carinicauda (assembly GCF_036898095.1). NCBI lineage: Eukaryota > Metazoa > Arthropoda > Malacostraca > Decapoda > Palaemonidae > Palaemon > Palaemon carinicauda. Next base: position 12,126,487 of record NC_090729.1, read on the forward strand.
CTTTAGAAGACGAATTTTTGAGTAAAGTTATAGACAAAAAACAACATTTTGCAGATATATTAAAGTTTTTTGTTCAACTTATTCCAAAGCATAAAGATTTCTAGTCGTTTTTGAGTAAGAAAACATATAATTACCACAATTTTCAGTATTAGTGATAATTATAGATAATAGGAGAAAAAACAGCAGCTGAAATCCTACGGAAAAGAAAATTATCAAAATACTTTTTATTTTATATTGTATAGTAAATTTAGATTCATGTGATGGAAATCACGGATGATTATGATATAGATGTGCAGAAATGACAATTACTAATTTTCTATATCCAAAGATAATTAAATTATCAATTAGAGAAATGAATACACTAAGAATAAGGAGTCATAAATGAAATCTTCCCTTATAACACCTGTGATGTTGAATACTCGAATAGTAGTTTTGGAATATCAGAATGAATATATATATATATATATATATATAATATATATATATATATATAATATAAATATATATATATATATATATATATATATATATATATATATATATATATATATATATATATATATTCTCTTCTCTCTTGGCATGCATCCAATACTTCCTCTGTGACCCACTGTTGCTTTGTTCTCCTTCTTCCCAAAATACTATCAGCTTCCTTTTTTATAATGTCTCGTCCCTGACACCACTTTTCCTCTGTTGTTTCAAGTCCTGTTAGTGGTTCAAAACGTCCTCCTACTTTAACTTTAAAGATTGTTTTTACTTCCTCGTTCCTCAGTTTATCCAGATTATACCTCACTTGTTCTTGATTTCTTCCTCTGTCTGTCCGAAAATTAATACGGAGGTTTGAAAGTAGTAATTCATATGATGTTGCAAAGTCTGCTCCCCTCATCACTTTTGTTTTCATCACTGATGTGTTCCATCTCTTATTTATAAGGATGTAATCAATGCAGTTCTTATGAATTCCATCTGGGTGTCTCCATGTGTTTCTGTTCTGTTCTCTATGATAAAAGTAAGTATTTGTTATACACAGTTACTTACCCTGGCAAAAATCCAACATCCTCTGTTCTCTCTCATTTCTTTCACCTAAACCGAACTCTCCCATCACATCCTCGTAGCCTCTCCTGTCATTTCCGATTTTACCATTGAAATAACCCATCACCATGACTACATCGCCTGTCTTTGATGTCTCTATCTCCTCCCACATAAACAAAGCAAGTTATAGATAAAAGTGCAGAGTAGTGGACAATAAATGCAATGAAGCAAAAATAAAATGGATAGAAGACCTGTGTTAAACATGTGAGGAATGTTTCAGAAACGGCCATTCAAGAGAGCTATTCACTGCAGGAGACAGATTAACAAAGGGTTAAAAAAACAATGGAATTGCTCTAAGAGATGCAGATGGTAACAAGGTATCAGCAATAGCTGATGTTGAAAAGATCTGGAAAACGCACTACGAGGAACAACTATAAGGAAGTGGTAGACGGGTAACTGGAGACGATTATCCAGAACTATAAGGAGAGCTATGGAACATACAGGAAACACCAGGTATACTGATAGAAGAAGTATAAAAAGCTTTATGAACTATGTCAAGTGGAAACCACCAGGAATAGATGGAGTACCAAAGGAATTGCTTGAGGCTGGCGGTGAAATGGTAGAATGATGGTTGTGTGATTTATGCAGGGATATAGTAGATGGACAAGCAGCTCTAAATAGATGGATTGAAAACATTTCAATTCCAACACACAAGAAAGGGGACACCACCTTATGCAAAAATTATAGGCCTATCAGTCTATTACCACATGCTTATAAAGTTCTAGCAAAAATCATACAAAGTACAATAGCAAGGCCATAAGAAAAAATAATTGATGAGGGGCTAGCAGGATTTAGGGCGGGTAGAGGAACAATCATCATGTATTCACCTTCCCATAAACCATAAAGACATTCTGGAAGAAGGAAAAAGATCTGTATTGTGTATTTATTGACTTCAGCCAAGCGCTTGACTCCATATGGAGGGAAGGAATTTTTAGAATTTTGAAGGAATTGGGTTTAGAACCAAAAATACTGGAAACCATCAGGAGATTGTATGAAAAAACATCAGCTAGAGTACGAAAAGGGAAGTGTTTGACAGAAGAGTTCATAACCACTTGTGGGGTTATACAGGGTTGCCCACTATCACCACACCTGTTCAACCTATACTTGGAATGGGTAATGAGAATGCCACTTGGAGATTATGAGGGTGGTATAGATATAGGAGGGACAAAAATATATAACATAAAATATGCAGATGACGTAGTGCTTTTAGCAGAAACAAAAGAGGAACTTCAGAGAGTATAGAGAATGGTGGAGAAGTTCATTAGGTATGAAATAGTGATAAATAGAGAGAAAACCTAAAGTAGGAAAATTGGACGCCAGACAGAGGCATTAGAAATACAGCTATCACAAGGAGAAGTGGAACATGTCAAGGAGTTTAAGTATTTGGAAGTGTTTTTCACAGCAGATGGAAATATTGAAAGAGCAATTCAATACCGAATCTCAAGTGGCCAGAAAGCATTTGGAAGGCTAAGAAGAATCTGGAAAGATATACATTAAGTTGAAAATTACACTATTAAAGAGAATTAC
>NC_090729.1:12134599-12144599 GCF_036898095.1 Palaemon carinicauda
AAGCGCAAGGTACGTGAGGCAAAGAGGGCCGCTGACCTAAGGTGGGGTCAGGGATTGGGTCAGTCATATGATGAGAATAAGAAAAAGTTTTGGAAAGAAGTGAAGAGAGTAAGTAAGGATGGCGCAAGAATTGAAGAGACAGTGAAAGATGGAAAGGGAAGGTTCTTAAAAGGAGAGGAGGCAAGGAGAAGGTGGGCGGAATATTTTGAAAGTTTGCTGAATGTTGAGGATAATAGGGAGGTAGATATAATTGCTGTTCCAGGTGTTGAGGTGCCAGTGATGGGAGATGAGAATGAGAGAGATTACAATAGAGGAAGTGAAGAGAGCACTAGATGAAACGAGAGTAGGAAAAGCATCTGGTATGGATGGTGTGAAAGCTGAGATGTTGAAGGAAGGGGGGTGTGACTGTCCTTGAATGGTTGATAGGAAAGCAATGTGGAATATGATGAGGTTATATGGAGTTGGTGGAAGGTTGTTGCAAGCAGTGAAAAGTTTCTACAAAGGTAGTAAAGCATGTGTTAGAATAGGAAATGAAGTGAGTGATTGGTTTCCAATGAGAGTGGGGCTGAGACAGGGATGTGTGATGTCGCCGTGGTTGTTTAACTTGTATGTTGATGGAGTGGTGAGAGAGGTGAATGTTGAGGATAATAGGGAGGCAGATATAATTGCTGTTCCAGGTGTTGAGGTGCCAGTGATGGGAGATGAAAATGAGAGAGAGATTACAATAGAGGAAGTGAGGAGAGCACTAGATGAAACGAGAGTAGGAAAAGCATCTGGTATGGATGGTGTGAAAGCTGAGATGTTGAAGGAACGGGGTGTGACTGTACTTGAATGGTTTGTGAGATTGTTTAATATGTGTTTTGTGTTGTCAATGGTACCAGTAGATTGGGTTTTTGTATGTATTGTACCACTATATAAGGGTAAGGGGGATGTGCATGAGTGCTGTAATTCAAGAGGTATTAGTTTGTTGAGTGTAGTTGGAAAAGTGTATGGTAGAGTAATGATTAATAGGATTAAGGATAAAACAGAGAATGCAATCTTAGAAGTACAGGGTGGTTGTAGAAGAGGTAGGGGTTGTATGAATCAGACTTTTACAGTTAGGCAGATATGCGAGAAATATTTAGCAAAAGGTAAGGAGGTGTATGTTGCGTTTATGGCTCTGGACAAAGCATATGATAGAGTTGATAGGGAAGCACTGTGGAATGTGATGAGGTTATATGGAGTTGGTGGAAGGTTGTTGCAAGCAGTGAAAAGTTTCTACAAAGGTAGTAAAGCATGTGTTAGAATAGGAAATGAAGTGAGTGATTGGTTTCCAATGAGAGTGGGGCTGAGACAGGGATGTGTGATGTCGCCTTGGTTGTTTAACTTGTATGTTGATGGAGTGGTGAGAGAGGTGAATGTTGAGGATAATAGGGAGGCAGATATAATTGCTGTTCCAGGTGTTGAGGTGCCAGTGATGGGAGATGAGAATGTGAGAGAGATTACAATAGAGGAAGTGAGGAGAGCACTAGATGAAACGAGAGTAGGAAAAGCATCTGGTATGGATGGTGTGAAAGCTGAGATGTTGAAGGAACGGGGTGTGACTGTACTTGAATGGTTTGTGAGATTGTTTAATGTGTTTTGTGTTGTCAATGGTACCAGTAGATTGGGTTTGTGTATGTATTGTACCACTATATAAGGGTAAGGGGGATGTGCATGAGTGTTGTAATTCAAGAGGTATTAGTTTGTTGAGTGTAGTTGGAAAAGTGTATGGTAGAGTAATGATTAATAAGATTAAGGATAAAACAGAGAATGCAATCTTAGAAGTACAGGGTGGTTGTAGAAGAGGTAGGGGTTGTATGAATCAGACTTTTACAGTTAGGCAGATATGCGAGAAATATTTAGCAAAAGGTAAGGAGGTGTATGTTGCGTTTATGGATCTGGACAAAGCATATGATAGAGTTGATAGGGAAGCAATATGGAATGTGATGAGGTTATATGGAGTTGGTGGAAGGTTGTTGCAAGCAGTGAAAAGTTTCTACAAAGGTACTAAAGCATGTGTTAGAATAGGAAATGAAGTGAGTGATTGGTTTCCGGTGAGAGTGGGGCTGAGACAGGGATGTGTGATGTCGCCGTGGTTGTTTAACTTGTATGTTGATGGAGTGGTGAGAGAGGTGAATGCTCGAGTGCTTGGACGAGGATTAAAACTGGTAGGCGAGACTGACCATAAATGGGAGGTAAATCAGTTGTTGTTTGCGGATGATACTGTACTGGTAGCAGACACAGACGAGAAGCTTGACCGACTAGTGACAGAATTTGGAAGGGTGTGTGAGAGAAGGAAGTTGAGAGTTAATGTGGGTAAGATTAAGGTTATGAGATGTACGAGAAGGGAAGGTGGTGCAAGATTGAATGTCATGTTGAATGGAGAGTTACTTGAGGAGGTGGATCAGTTTAAGTACTTGGGGTCTGTTGTTGCAGCAAATGGTGGAGAGGAAGCATATGTACGTCAGAGAGTGAATGAAGGTTGCAAAGTGTTGGGGGCAGTTAAGGGAGTAGTAAAAAATAGAGGGTTGGGCATGAATGTAAAGAGAGTTCTATATGAGAAAGTGATTGTACCAACTGTGATGTATGGATCGGAGTTATGGGGAATGAAAGTGATGGAGAGAAAGAAATTGAATGTGTTTGAGATGAAGTGTCTAAGGAGTATGGCTGGTGTATCTCGAGTAGATAGGGTTAGGAACGAAGTGGTGAGGGAGAGAACAGGTGTAAGAAATAAGTTAGCAGCTAGAGTGGATATGAAGGTGTTGAGGTGGTTTAGCCATGGTTGTCTGCTAAAGAAGGTGATGAATGCAAGAGTTGATTGGAGAAGTACAAGAGGATAGCCAAGGTTTGGGTGGATGGATGGTGTGAAGAAAGCTCTGGGTGATAGGAAGATAGATGTAAGAGAGGCAAGAGAGCGTGCTAGAAATAGGAATGAATGGCGAGCGATTGTGACGCAGTTCCGGTAGGCCCTGCTGCTTCCTCTGGTGCCTTGAATATATATATATATATATATATATATATATATATATATATATATATATATATATATATATATATATATATATATATATATATATATATATATATATATATATATATATATATATATATATTTATTTATTTAAATATTATATATATATATATATACATATATATATATATATATATATATATATATATATATATATATATATATATATATATATATATATATATATATATATATATATATATATATATATATACATATATATATAATATATAAATATATATATATATATATATATATATATATATATATATATGTATATATATATATATATATATATATATATATATATATATATATATATATATATATATAAAATATATATATATATATATATATATATATATATATATATATATATATATATATATATATATATATATATATATATATATATGTCCAATTTATTATATTCATATATATGTTGTACATTTAGGTAAATGAACTTTATAATCATAAGAATTCCCCAATAACCTATAACTCAGTATGTTGTTGTAGAAAGATTGCATTTTGATAGCGAGGGTACATTAGTTGCCTTCAGGTCTCGAGTAGAAAAGGCTCTCACATAGGAGAGTGCCGCTGTAAACGGTATACTTACGAACCTTTTGTAAAAGAAAGTGAAGAAAACCTATGTCCGATGGTTCATTATCCATCTACATGGGACATATTAGTGCCATGTGTAAAAAGACGTATGATTGTGTATGCTGTGAGTGAAGTTGTTCTTTGAGCCATTAAAATAAAAGTTCAAGATGCCTAGATACACAAAGACTAACATAGACACTGCTGCCGCAGGCGAGGAGAAATAAGGAGCAGTGGAATATAGCATTCCCGATGAAGAATATAGACAGGAAATTAGAAAGCAAGAATTTGAAAATAACTTAGAAAATTTAGAATTGTTAATAAGTGGTCTTGGTTGAACGACAAGAGGATCGGCACGCAACCACAGCATATCCGGCATACATAAATGAATTCAAAACGCACACAAGTGGAAGTACACATGCTCAGCCGATAGAAGAAACGCAACTCATAGATGGAAAGTTGCCTTAACTCCAAGCAAGTGTTAGGCTTTTTGATGACCAACGACCTAACGAAGGGTTTCAATCGATTGAAGTGTTTTTGAGAGACTTTGAAGCTGCCACATATGGGTGGTTGGAAAGAGAAAAATCTATTCAAGTAATTAGATTGCTGAAAGATGCTCCTGTAATCGAGGTAATATGTTGGCAAAAAGACAGTTTAAGAAGTTATGCTGAAATAAAGCTATGTTTAATTGAAAAGTATGCCTTACCTACAGCGATTTAGGGGGACATAAAAGAAATCTATAAACCAAAAATTCGGAAAGGTGAAATTGTTTTCAGTTTTGCAACTCACATTTTTCGCGATTGCAATTCCTTTCCCACCCAGAGTGCCAATCTCCCAGAAGGTGATAAAAAAGCAGTTGCCCATAAACATATTAGCAGATTAGTAAACCCGTATTTATATGGTTGCTTGTTCGATGACAATCGCTCGTTAGCAGACGTAGTGAGCGCAATACAAAACCTTTTAGACAGCTTGTCAGAAGAAAAAATTACTGGAATAACTGACCTGATTCCAAGAAGTTGGCAGCCATGAAAGGCACTCGGCAATCCCAAAAGCTAGATTAATAGTCTTCAGATGCTGGCAATGTGGGGGAGAGGGGCACTGATGAAAGGATTGCCCCGGCCAAGGATCCACCCGCTGTTACACTTCTCAGGCCTACGGTCATCTATTTCGGGAGTGCCCAACAAAAAATGACTGTGGCGGGAGGCTATGGTACATGCACACCTTATCCCGCCCAACATCTGAGGAAAAGGAAACAGAGTAAAGGAGAGACAAGGTAGTTCGATGTCCCCCCGCATGATATCACGAGCAGTAGCCGAGGCCGCACTCCCATTGACAACGGAGTTAGAGCAGGCACAGGTACAACCATCAGTAGTCCCGACCTCAACCCCGCAGCACTAGAGAGCAGCTTCATTGCCGCTGAGGTAATTGGCCCGTACCCTATGTCTCATAATGGCCAGCTAGGAATGTTAGCAGTTAGGATTGACCTGCCAGATAAAGCCATTTGAGGGCTGATCGACTCAGGAGCCAGCGTTTCACTGGTTGAAAAAAGATTCTACTCAAACCCACTACAGTCAGAGGCTTCTATCGTCCTCGACAAGCCAGGAGGAAATAAACTACACATAAACCGTACAACGATTGTCAACTTTAAGGTGGGACCTGTGAAGTTCACACCTGATTTTTTGTCTTGCCCACCTTGGGAATTCCAGGAATCAAGGCTATGTTAGGAATAGATTTCATTTCATGTAACCAAATATGCATTTTTAAGGGAAAGGATACAATAACAGTAAAAGCAGGAGGGTACATTTTGCTTATAGAAAGTCATGAGAGACTAAGTGCTTGTGTGGGCTCAGAGAAATATTTAAATAAGGTAACAATTGTACCTAAGAGAGGAGAAGTGTTGTCTCCCCAAACATTTACGAGCATATCAGTGACCCAATGTTGCCCTGTTCCAGAAGCAACCAAGGCCTTTGTTAAACCCCATGACAATTGGGCCCATATTGTTTTAGAGTGCTTATCGGAAATAAAAGAGAACAGAGATGATATAACGATTGTTAATTTGTCAAATAAAAGAGGAGTGGATGGAAAAAGTGCGAGCAGTGATTAAAGGTGAATATGAGAGATATCCGTCATTTCTGAATGTGCTTCGTGAGATTTTTTTTATAGAAAATGATATCTTTTATTGTGCTTACGAGAAGAGAGAAGGGGAATTTTGTGCACAGGTAGTTCTTCCTCCTTCTTTAATTAATTGAGCCATCCACATTGTACATGTAAGCCAGTATGCAAGGCATCTAGGGATTCATAGAACAATAAGGAGAATACGTGAACTCTTCTTTTGGTTAGGAATGAAGAAATCTATAGAGAATTATATAAAAGGTTGCCATGCTTGTAACTGTTTCAAAGAATAAAAAACACTGTACTGGAAGCCACAAAGTGGCCTGTGATTCCTATTAGATTTTATAGAATGCCTATGGATGTGGTAGGACCATTTCCTTCTGGTTTAACACAACATATTTGTGTATATTTGGATGCATTTACTCTGTACCCTCATACTTACGCAATGTTGGATAAATAGGCAAATTCATTAGCCCAGGTGCTGTGCTCTTTCTTTACTAGGTTTAGTTCCCCGAAAGTTTTGATTAGTGATAATGGTCTCGAGTTTTTGAGTAAAGTGGTGAAATCAGTCACGGACTTGATGAAAATTGAACACTTTCCAGTGACCGTGAATAGGCCTACAGCTAATGGCTTAGTGGATTCGCGTTAAAGGGAAGTACTGTAGCGCGAATTTTACGTTACTTAGTGGCTAATGACCCTCTTCACTGGCAAGCCATGCTTCCTACAGCTGAACTAGCTTTGAACATTGCATATAATACTTCCCTAGGGGACATGCCTTTTTTTAAGTGTATGGACATGATCCTGTGTTACTATATATGGTCCTCATTAATTCGCAACATTTGCTAAATTATTCATCTGAGCAATACCATGTATATTTACTAAATCTATTTAGGAGAGTAATGAACACCACTGAAAGGTTTCTGAAAAGAGCTAATGAAAAAAACAGCTCAAAGTATGTTGGTCAGTTCAAAACTGGACCTGTAAAAGTATTTGTCGGCGAACGTGTGTATTTGAAACGATTACAACCTAGGAAACACAAAATGGAGCTTGCGTATTTTGGTCCGTACCGAGTAAAGATGGCTAAATCTAACATAGCTGTGATACAAAGCATTGTTAATGGCGCAGTATCTAAACACCATCAGGCACACTTAAATGTGGTGCCTGAAGAGGTAGTTTTCAAAAGTGTTCCTCCTTGCCCCTGCATACGTTACATTCCTCAAGTTGGAGACTAGAACCTTTTTTTTCTTTTGATGTTGTTGTTGTTTGAACATACCTCATTTCTTCTTTTGACATGTTTTAAATAAAGTTGATAACAACAATGTGTTCTTATGTTGATGCTTAATGTACATGTAAAATATTGTAATTTTCCTGAGTGTGTATTATTCATGTATTTCTATGATTCCTGGCGGCTGGGTCCAAAGCTGTTCCCAAATGGCATGTGGCTGCCAGATTAAATTTCTGCCTTGAGGATACGCAGTGTTAGAGAATGTGTAGATGTGAATACCTTATACTTAATGTTATAAGAGAAAGGCGGAGAGATGAATGATTTTCCTGGGAAAATGGCTAGTGGCCACCTGTTGATAGTTGCAAGTGCAAGTATAGTAGTGATTTAAATAAATGTCGAAACGGTGGTGGTGAGTTGTGTTGTGAAATTGTGCCGTAACCCCGGACAAGTAAAATCGAAGGATGAAGGAATATCGGTTCCTACCCCTGCCAGCCCGAAAAAGCCTGTATTGCCTGTAACCAGAATAAGGGTATTGATGAGGTTGTATAATACTGATGTTATGATTTTTTTTTCCACTTTGGGTATTGTATATTTTAGTTGCAGTGGTCTTAAGAAGAAATAAGTAGAATTATTTATATTATATTGCGTACAATCTAACATGCAACATTTCATTTTTAATTTAAAATGTTTTTTTTTTTTTTTTGCGGGGGGGCGGGGGTGGAAGATGTGTTATTTCTTGGGGTGATTTCTATATATATATATATATATATATATATATATATATATATATATATATATATATATATATATATATATATATATATATATATATATATTTCATGTAGCATTTCTGTTTATTACATGCCATGCCTATTCCAGGTGAGAGTGTCCTCCATATATCTTAAACTAGTGAGGGCGGGTGTGCACCTCCTCCCGGAGTGATGACCTTTGGGGATGGGGGAGTAATGTCCTAGTTCTTGTATATAGATGTGTTGTACGTCATGATAAATTAACTCTATAATCATAAGAATTCCACAAAAACCTTTAACTCAGCATTTTGTTGTAGCAAGATTGCATTTTGATAGCGAGGGGTGTTTAGTTGCCTTTGGGCACTTGAGTAGACAAGGCTCTCACCTGAGAGAATGTAGCTGTGTACGATATACTTACGAAAGTTTTTTTTTTAAATAAAGTGAAGAAAACCCACGTTCCGATGTGTCATTATCTGTCTATGTAGAAATAGGAGCAAGTATGAGAACGCCAAATCAGTTAAAAGCAGGATGCAAAAGTTAAGGCACTGCTAACCATTTGCAATGTAACATTTTTCATGAAGAGTAAACACAATACAGGCCATGAGAAAGTGTTGTATCTCACCGGATCCAAGTACCTTAAGGTATTAATGTTGTGTTTACAATTTGTCATTAAATGCTGAGATAACTAACTAGACGTTATCATCAATATGGATATTTTAATTACTTTTGGTCAAGCTGTCATACGGAATGGTCATCCGACCAAACCATCTATACTCCTGTGATGGAGATGTTAATAACTGTTTTTAAAGTAATAAACTGTTTTAAAGTTAACTTTCTTAGACTTATTCAGAGGAAGTAACCTACCAAGTCTAAACACTACAACACATTGAAGAGACATTTGATTGGAAAACTAATGAATGTTTAAAACATTACCACACTAATAATAATAATAATAGTAATAATAATAATAATAATAATAATAATAATAATAATAATAATAATAATAATAATAACAATAGTCAGCATTATCTGGATTTAAGGAGCCATTGTCGTCTACCTCTTACAGTCAGACTTTGAATTTTGGTAGGGTTCAAGTTACGCAGCATAATTAACACCAACCACCTATTTTATCTAGTTCATAATTATGTAATTCTGCAACTTCTGATCTACATTCAGGAATTATAATGAATCCCATACAACCATAGATGTATGATTATGTTAAGAAAATTACCCGAGGTAGGTAAATACAAGCTGTAAATAAATGCTAAAGTACAAACTCCGTGGAGTAGCGTATATAAAGAATAAAATATGAAATAAAACTCATCACACATTTCAGCGATGGAGACTCACATCTGTGTATCCTTACTAGTTTCCACCGTTTAAGAATATCAATAATTAAGACTTTTTTCAATAAAGCGAAAACTATTTAAAATTCAATTCAACTACAAAAGCTTTCAATGTATAAGCCTGACCTTACTTCTAAACCGAAAGAAGTTTTTTTTTTTTTTTTTTTTTTTTTTTTTTTTTTTTTTTTTAACGTATCTGTTTTAGAGAAGAATATGGCAAGTCAAAGAATACTGAACTAACCTGCTTTGTACCAGAAAGCCTTCTAGGCATAGACTGTTGTTACATTAGCCCTCTCCTACCCTGATTTATGCTCAATACATTGGACTAATTTGCACTAGCCTGACTCGGTGTAATTATGGAAATTGCAATGTTGGGATAATGGCTGATTCACACATTTGCTAAGGCCGCAATTGTCATAATGGTCGAAATCTGGCTCATTACGGTTTGGCAGTCCTATATTAATGAAAATATTGCTATCAATCACCATGCTTTGCCACCACATTAGGAAGTTATAGCGGTGCTCTATGGTAATAACGTAGTTGTTATCTGCAAACAACGACGCGGTCAGCTCTCTGCAACAATCACGTGTTACTTTGTTAAATTGACCATCAGTATAATAATACCTTGGTGATGCATGTTGCCGTAAAACGTTATCTTGCCACGTTTTCACTTGCACAATATAGGTTGTTATGGTGACATGGGGATTGTGTGTTGCAGACACGACTTGGCAACGGTATCTAGCAAATATCACCTAGCATAAAATGGTGCAACATCCGAGACGGAAAGACCTTTGCGGCTATGACTGATAATTAATCTAAGAGCCCAGCCCAGAGAGAAGGCCTGGGTAATCTGTTTGTGTGTGTGTGTGTGTGAGTGTGTGTCTATGTGTGTGAAGAGGAAAAGTATTCAAGATCAACC
>NC_090729.1:12152099-12154599 GCF_036898095.1 Palaemon carinicauda
TGTGTATTTTATTATCTTAAACAAAGGGTCCCTGGTCACCAAATAGGTATCCTTTATCTTGTTTCTTTTATAAAGTGAACGGTTGGGTCTTTAACATCTATTTTAAAACGCATTTTTGATATCATTACACAAATAGAATTCATATTGATAAAACTACCTCCATCATTAACTTTTCATTAACAACAAAAATGGCATTCTATAGAAATTAAAACAGCTTGTGGAAATAATCATTATTTGTTACTTCTAAAAGGCTTGTTTCTAAGTGTTTTCTTTGTCTTATTTCTAGCAGCTCATTGTTTGACTAACATCTATATTCTTGAAGGTAGTATATCAAATAATGTGTATGGCTTGCGTTAGCGCTTTAATTGAAAGAAAATTGTAATCCAACAAAGACTGCCTGCAGTTTTAAGGAGAGAGAGAGAGAGAGAGAGAGAGAGAGAGAGAGAGAGAGAGAGAGAGAGAGAGAGAGAGAGAGAGAGAGAGTTCTGTGTACTTGCGCAGTCACATAACTAGTGAATCAGGATATAGCCTCATATAGCCTTGATTACTTGATATGGGAGTTCCGTCTGTTGGGTCATCACGAGCCATTGCCTGTCCCTCCTTGGTCTTAGCTTGGGTAGAGAGGGGGCTTCGGCAAGGATCATATGTATTTTATGGTCACTCTCCTAGGCATTGTCCTGCTTGTTAGGGCAATGTCACTGTCCTTTGCCTCTCTCATTTATGAACGGCCTTTAAACGCTGGTATAAAATCATGTCATCTCCTAGCAAGGATCAATTGTCAAGCGGGAATAGTTATTGATTTAATATTTATCGCTTGTCTAATTTCTAAGTCCAAGCATCACCCTTGGATATATTATACCTACCTGGCTATTTGGACTTTGTTCTAATATATAAGATGGAATTATTCATGAATATGTGAACTGTAAGCCTAACCTCAAAATTTTTCACTGACTCCTATGACACGAGTCTATTGGTACCATGAGTGTTGGTTTTCTGATGGACTAGAATGAAAAGACATGCTTATATAACTCGCTTATATTTTATTCAGGTTGATGCAGCCAGTAACGATAGACATTGTTTAATTTCATCTGAATATCTTTTGGTATGTTGAGAAAGGTATAGCACGAGATATTTATCCATGTTGGGAAGAAATTGCTCAAATGATTTAACAGTGGGATACCTTTTTTATACAAAAGTGGAAGGAAGTCCTTCACCTTAGAGGGTAGTTGTGTACAGTGTACTTACGAACGAACCTTTCATAGTAAGTGAAGAAAACCCATATTCCGATGTCTCATTATCCGTTTACATAGGTCATATTGGTGTCAGGTGTAAAAAATACGTCTTTTTGTTTATGCTGTGAGTGAAGTTGTTCTTTGAGCTGGTAAAATAAAAGTTCAAGATACCTAAATACACAAGGACTAACATAGCAGACGCTGCTGCTGTAGGAGATGGGAACGAAGGAGCAACGGAATATAGCGTTGCTGATGAAGAATATAGACAGGATACTAGAACGCAAGAATTGGAAAACTTGGCGGAACCAGAACAGGAGCGGCGCGCAACCACAGCATATCCAACGTACATGGAGGAAGTTCAAACGCACACAAGTGAAAGTGCACATGTACAGCCAAGTGAAAATACACAAATCATAGTTCGAAAGTTGCCAGAACTTCAAGCAAGTGTTAGGCCCTTTGATAATCAACGGCCTAACGAAGGGTTTCAATCGATTGAAGTGTTTTTGGAGACTTTGAAGTAGCTACACATGGGTGGTCGGAAAAAGAAAAAGCTATTCAAGTAATTAGATTGCTGAAAGATGCCCCGGTAAGGGAGGGAATGTGTTGGCCACAAGACAGTTTAAGAAGTCATACCGAAATAAAACGACGTTTAATTGAGAAGTATGCCTTGCCTGATGTGAGAAAGGGAAACCTAAAATAAAATTACAAACCCAAAATATAAGAAGGTGAATAAATTTTTAGTTTTGCAACTCGCTTTTTTCTCGTTTGCGATTCGTCTGCTAGCCTGAGTGCTAATCTCCCAGAAGGTGATAAAAAAGCGATTTCCCGTAAACATATTTGTAAATTAGTAAACCCGTATTTATATGGTCTATTTATTCGATGACAACCACTCGTTAGCAGAAGTAGTGAGTACTATAAAAAAAAACTTCTTAGACAGTTTGCCAGAAGAAAAAAATTACTGAGAATAACTGTCCCGAATCCGAGGAGTTGGCAGTCATAAGAGGCACTCGGAAACTCCTTAAGGTGGGGAGGGGAGAATGCAGTCAGCTGATTAGAGCCTTCTGATGCTTACAGTATGGGGGAGAGGGGAACCAACGAGTGGAGTGCTCCACCCAAGGACCCCCCCGCTTTCACACTTGTCAGGCCTACGGTCATCTATCTCTAGAGTGCTCAGCAAAAAAATGCCCAGAGCAGGCGGGCTGTGGCACATCCACACCTCCCCTCGCACAACATCCGAGGAAAAGGAAAAAGAGGAAGGGGGAGACAAG
>NC_090729.1:12162099-12167099 GCF_036898095.1 Palaemon carinicauda
TTGATTAGATAACTACTGCTTTGTAATCGTTCAATAGTTACTTTCATCTTGGTAAGCTTAGAAAAGATTCTTAAGCTATAGTAAGCAGATCTTCTAAGAGGAAGACACTCCCAAATCATACCACTGTTCTCTGGTGTAGGGTAGTGCCATACCTTATGTTTTTTTAAATATGTATGACTCTTTCAAAATTTTAGGTGTGATTCTCGACAGTAAATTTACTTTTGAGAAACATATAAGGTCTGTGTCTTCTTCAATTGCACAAAAAATAGGCTTATTGATAAAGTCTTTCAAGATTTTCGGTGATCAATCTATTCTGAAGAAGTGTTTTAATTCTTTCATTCTACCTTGTTTTGAGTATTGTTCTCCTGTCTGGTCCTCAGCTGCTGATTCTCATCTTAATTTGTTGGACAGAAACTTACGGTCTATTAAATTTTTTATTCCTGATCTAGATATTAATCTCTGGCACCGTCGTTCAATTAGTTCATTATGCATGTTGCATAAGATTTTTCATAACTCTGACCATCCTTTACATTCATATCCCTGGACAATTCTATCCTGTTCGTAATACTAGGCAGCCAGTTAATTCTAATAGCCAGGCCTTCTCCATCACGAGGCTCAGTACTACGCAGTACTTTAGAAGTTTTATTCCAGATGTTACCAAGTTGTGGAATGATCTTCCTAATCGGGTGGTTGAATCAGTAGAACTTCAAAAATTCAAAGTTGGAGCAAATGCTTTTTTGTTGACCAGGCGGACATGAGTCTTTTTATAGTTTATTTATGACATTTGTTTTTGATGTTGTTAATAGTTGATATATGACATGTCTGTTTTAACGTTGCTACTTATTCTAGAATAATTTTTGGTTAATTTGTTCTCTTCATTTATTTATTTCCTTATTTCCTTTCCTCACTGGGCTATTTTTCCCTGTTGGAGCCCCTGCACATATAGCATCTTGCTTTGCCAACTAGGGTTGTAGCTTGGATAGTAATAATAATAATAATAATAATAATAATAATAATAATAATATTAATAATAATAATAATAATAATAAAAATACGGTTATCTTGCTTGAAGATACACTTGGGCACTATTATGTGCTTTTCTCTACATGCTTTTATTTTTATTTTTTTTTCATTTTTTTTGTGTGAGTGAGGGTTATATGGAAGACCTATTTTGATGTTATTATCGTTCATAGAATATTTCATTTTAATATTCGTTATTTTTCTTGTAGTTTATCTATTTCCTTATTCCATTTCCTCACTTAATTATTTTTCCCTGTTGGAGCCAGTCGGCCTAAACCATTTTGCTTTTCTAACTAGAGTTGTAGAATAGGTAACACTACTACTACTACTACTACTACTACTAATAATAATAATAATAATAATAATAATAATAATAATCTGCATCAACTAGATTGAGGAGCCATTGTCCTCGACCTATTTGGGTAATAATCTGAATTTTATTAGGGTTCAAGCTCCACAGCTCTCCTTCGGCCACTTGGGTACCTTCTACACAAACGAGTACTTCCAAGAGCCCCACTGATGCTTCAGGTGTCAGAAGTTTGGGCACCACAGGAGCCGGCCAAGTGCCCCAACTGCCGTGGACCTCACCACTCTTTGTATGACAGATGTCCTGTTAGACTGCAGCGCATTGCCGACCTTGAGGGAGCAGACTGCCATTAAAATCTGCAACCACGTCAGCCACGTCAGCCACGTCGAACTCACTCCAACCTCCAACCAACCACATCCCTACTCTAATCAACCGCACCTCCTGACCCAATCCCACTCCTTCCAGACATGCCATTCCTTAAATCTCTTCTCCTCCAAGTCCTCTCCCATAACCAAAACCTCAACGCCCTCCTAAGAATCCTCCAAAGTCAAAACAATCGCCCTCCCACACTCCTTCCACGCTTTTACCACTAAGATTTACCTCTCCCTCCGCCCCTTCCAATTCCTCCCAGCAAACCCAACCACAACATTCCTTATCCTCCTCCGCACCTAAACCCAAACACCGATCACCTTCAGTTCCTTAAGGGACTTTTCCGGCCTCCCTAGTCCAGCTGTCAGAAGTTGTTCAAGTGCTTTACGCTCCTCTCCCTTAGTAACACCCAACCACTGAATGGGATGACTACGAGCCCATCATTTGTCCAATGGCTGCCTTTATAACTGTCATTTAAAATGTCTTTGTAATTTCTTAATGTCACAAAAGATTAAGTTTTTTCAGCCATCCCTTGATGATTTTATTTTCGTTAACGCCACACAAGAATTGCAAGCTCTAGTCCTTTCGTAATCCCTCCAGCAAATAATCCTAACACAACCACACAAAACAACGAATATACTCTCAACAACACTAAAGGGAAAGTACTCCAATGAGCCGCCTGTGTACTCAGAAACAAGTTTGCCTTCCTACAATCCCAAACTTCACGGCCAAATCCAGACATTATTGTGCTGCAAGAAACTATGTTGAATGAGAATACACCAATTTGATTTTTAGGATACAAAGTGTACACTGTGTATCTAATACCAACAACAAGAGGACTATCAACTCTCATTAAGAATAGCCTCCCCTCTAAAAGAGTACAAAGTATTAACTGTGGGACAGAGGCAGAGATACTCAGTGTTTAAATATCTCTGCTAGCCACAACCCTCACAGTCCATTATCTCTACAAATCTCAAACCAAAAGCATCAATGCAAACAGGAACTTTGCCGCTACCTCTGAGGATGGTGCAATCATTGCAGGTGACTTCAACGCTCACCAGCTGTTTCTGAACTCAACATCTGCAACAAACATGACAGGAAGACAATTGACTCCGCTACGGCATGAATATCCTGACGTAACATTGCTTAACAATATGTCGAAAGCAACCAATCTAGGGGGTGGTCATCTAGACCTTACCTTCCTGTCAAGCACCATCCAAAGGGGTGCTAAATGGCAACTGCATCCTATGCTAACAATTGATCACTTTGCCATAGAAATTGATCTCGAATTAGAGAAATGCCCTTCTCCACCTCCACCCCAAAAAGGTGGAACCTAGACCTTACAAACTGGGCAAGATTCTAGAAAGCTATGATAGAATGGGCTCGAGAATACATCAAGAACCCTCACAATAACATCTCCACCCTATCACTTGACTTCAAGAATCAACTAGATGCAACTGCCAGAATATCCGTGCCTGAGAAAAAGCATTCTGTAACAAAGCATGCAGATGACTGGTACTACAACAGCCTCATAAAGGAAAGGATTGCAAGAATCAACCAAACCAGAAAGCTCTTCAGAAAATACAGAACTGATGAAGAAAATCATCTAATCGTGAAAATCACCAAACAGGGCTTACAGGTAACACTGGAAATGAAATTAGACACTTGGTACTCATGGTGCAACGAAATCAACTTCAACACGTATCTAACAAAGATCTGGGGTTGGTTCAACAAGATCTCTGGGAAATACAGTATACCCAGAGTCACCCACCAAGACCCATTAACAGAAGCAATCAGAATTGCAACTTTGCTGGCCGAGGCAAAAGCACAAATCTTCCTCTGCAAACCATTAACAGGCAGAGAACACTGCTCTCAATCAAGAATACAAATTATAAAAGCCACCTGCAACATGTGAGATGACACCGAAAATCCCTACATTATTGAAGAACTCAACACTGTTCTTCCAAAGGCAGGAAGGACACTGCCCCTGGAGCCAAATTAATCACATACAGTATGCTAAGGAGCATGAGAACTTTATTAACAGAACACACTCATCAGGACATTCTACTGTACCTCTTTCTCTCCAACTAAACGATGGGAGCCCATGAGCTCTCTTGGGGAGGATGCCTCCTCCCCTCCATCACCTTCTTCTTTTTCCAAAATGAGTCAGGGTGCCTCTAAATTAAGCAAAGAAATCCTAGGTTATTACCATCCCTAACCCACATCCAATCCTAGAAACCACCTACAAATAAAAGTTGCTGATCATCCCACAACCTAAATCACCTACTACCCCCAAAAATCGAAGCAAACAGATACAGCCCTCAAGTGTGCAAGAGCCCGTGCCTGTCTGTAAGGGCCACAAAAAAAAAAAAAAAAAAAAAAAAAAAAAAAAAAAAAAAAAAAAAAAAAAAAAAAAAAAAAAAAATTTAAGGGCTATGACTAATTACGTAAGAGCCCCTGCCCAGAGAAAGGCCGTGGGTACTGTGTGTGTGTGTGTGTGTGTGTGTGTGGAGAGGAAAAGTATCAGGAATCAACCAACCGTGACCTGCACCTCACCACCCACCAGGTGTTCATTACTCTTCTTCATAATGTCGCATGTACCTCATACGAATAGCCTACAAGAAAAAAAAAAAGAGAAACAAAGTACATCCTCTACAAGATCAAATACCACTAGGAATATTTATTTTCATCTGTAGCATCAATCCAGGGATCCTTCTCCCTTGCTTCTGCAGATCGCAGAGAGGATCCTCTTTTGTTTCTCATTTACGTTGTGCAACAAACAAGCAGCCAGTACCACAAATTTGAGCTGATCATGACGGAGATTTATGGGTATGTGAAACAATCTGAACATGTGAGAGAAAATTGTAAATATACATATTAATTTAAAATGTAATACAACTAGATATCAACATTATGGATGACTTTTCAGAATTGGTAAATTTCTTAAGATGTGCCCAAAATTACGTCTTACCCTAATCAGTAGAGAGTTTAAGATATATTGATGAGTATTGTGAAGTTTACGGTTTCATCATATACATCATCAGAGGGAAGGCGGCATTACCAATCAAGAAATACTCAACTGGGGTTTATATTCATTTTTATTTGGCAATCTTTCAGAGCCAGGTAGGGGTGTTTTGTTTTGACGTAAACATTTGACTTGATTTGGACATAAAAACACACCACCATCTGGCATATAAGTGTCCTTTTATTAGATAGATTCTGGTTGTGAATTTGCTTTCCATATATTATTCCAAGAATTTTTGAGAAATTACATCATTCCTCAAAACATTAGGAGACCTCCTTT
>NC_090729.1:12172099-12189599 GCF_036898095.1 Palaemon carinicauda
CGAACATTCTGACGTCGGATGTGTCATGGGTGAAGAAGGAGATCCTCAAGCTCTACAAAGAGTACTGCATCTTGGTGAAATCCAAGTCACGAAAAATAGAGATGGAAGAAATGATGAGATGCATCTTCAGAGACAGCCTCGAAGATATGTTCAACATCGCGCATTGTAAGGCAATGGAAGCGAGGATCCCCGAGGAAGACAAGGCATTCTTGAAGTCTCAGAGGGAGGACCGGCAGAGCTGCTCCATGGCTGGCGCGGACGAGAAGCTGAAACAAGTGACTGAGGAGAAGAGATGTAAGAGACAAAGGATGGAGGAGATGAAGAAGAAGGACCCGGCTGCTTCGTCATCCACTCTTGATCGTAACGTGGCTTTAGAGTCTTCTACTTCATCCTCATCAGCCAACAAAGACACGGAGGACGATTTCAAATCCCCGACACCAGCTACAACATCTCGACGCCGTCGACTTCCCCAGGAGAACAAGCTCATCAAGGAGCTGACCCCTGCTTGGGAACGCGACAACCTGTCCGCCTGTGCTGCAACATCCTCCTACGCCGCTGCTGCAATGAGCCTCGGCCATGACATCGAACGTATCACTGTGTCCCGTTCGTCAATCCACCGGGCCATACTCAAGAACCGTGAACAGATTGCCATGTATCTCTCCTTCAAGCCTGAAGTCCCTTTGGTGCTGCATTGGGACGGCAAGTTGTTACCCAGTCTAGCGGACGGGAGGTCATTGGAGGAGACAGTCGCCGTCTTGGTGTCTGGGGAGGATACGGAGGAACTTCTGGGTATTCCTGTGTCTTCTGACGGAACAGGACAAGCTGTTGCGGAAACAGTCTTGAAGCTGGTGCGGGAAGGCAGCTTGGAGGGCAACATCATTGGAATGTCATTGGACACGACAGCAGCCAACACGGGGATGGTTCAAGGAGCATGTATTAGGATTGAACATGCACTGGAGAAGCCCCTGGTGTGATTGCCATGACACCACCCTATCCTGGAAGTTGTTCTGAAGGATGTCTTCGTGGCTTGCATGGGCCCATCATCTGGTCCTGACATATCCATTTTCATGAGGCTCCAGAACCGTTGGCCTTCTGTTAACCAGAGCCGACCACAGCCCCTGACATTGACTGTTCTGTCATACGACGAAGACGCTCACCGATTTGAGATGCTTCGTCACTTGAAACATCTGCTTGACTGTGGGAATCATCCACGCGAAGACTACAAAGAGTTAATCTTGCTCAGCGTTACCTACCTTGGAGGAGAGGTCCCTACATCCTTCCGTGCTCCTGGTGCTTACCATATGGCCAGATGGATGGCCAAGGCCATCTACGCCGTGAAGATCATGCTCTTCCATGACCAGCTAGAGATGAGCAGGCGCGAGTTGGCGGAGGTCCGTCGAGTGGCATTCCTTGTGACCATGGTCTACTCGAAATACTGGAACGAGTCAATGATTCCGTCCTACACAGCCAAGAACGACCTGGACTTCATAACTGATGTAAAGAGGATCTGCGATAATGGGGTGGCGTCGGTTGTGGAACGTGCAATGCGGCGTCATCTCTGGTACTTTTCTGAGGATCTGATTGGACTGGCCATCTTTGATGACCGCATCAGCCCGGAGCAGAAGGCGGCAATGGTAAAGGGGATGAAGCGTCCTTCAACGAATAAGAATCCACGGCGCCCCAAGTCGAAGACACCAATCAATCTCAACGGGCCGCTTTCCGCCTTTTGCTCAGTGCGGTCGATGGAGCTTCTCAAATGTGTCCTAGGAGGCAGGTATTCCCAAGAGCCGACTTTTCTTGAGCTGAGTCCTGAATATATATATATATATATATATATATATATATATATATATATATATATATATATATATATATATATATATATATATATATATATATATATATATATATATATATATATATATATATATATATATGGGTTTTGAGCAAAGTGAAAAATCTATTTTTGGGTGAGATACCTATGTAGTCCTGATGGAAGTTCCTTCTGGGTAGCTTCCTTGGGTATATTTGACTACGGTGATATTCCCAGATAATTTACCTTAAGGTATTCAGAAATTTAACTCCTGGAGCGAATATCCCTAAATAAACTTAACCTGGGATATCGCATAATATCAGAGGACGTATTCTTGACACAGTCCATTATCTCTACAAATCTCAAACCAAAAGCATCAATGCAAACAGGAAATTTGCCGCTACCTCTGAGGATGGTGCCATCATTGCACGTGACTTTAATGCTCACCAGCTGTTTCTGAACTCAACATCTGCAACAAACAAGACAGGAAGACACTTGACTCCACTACGGCATGAATATCCTGACGTAACATTGCTTAACAATATGTTGAAAGCAACCAATCTAGGTGGTGGTCATCTATACCTTACCTATCTATCAAGCACCATCCAAAGGGTTGCTAAATGGCAACTGCAATGGCAATCTACACCCCGGCAATCTACACCCCGAATAGAATTAACACTTCAAGGGGTCAAAGTGGCAAGAAAACGAGAAACGAGAATGAAAGGAGAGCCGCTAACAAGGCTCCTCTCCTATCTCGCTTCAAGCGCGTACATAGCGCCGCCGACGGCGCTATCTGCATTTCTTCTAGCGATACACTAGGTGGGTCCATCAGGAAGACATGGTTATCTCACCCAAAAATTGATTTTTTGCTTCACTCAAAATCCGTTTTTTGGGCTCAAGCCATGTCGTCCTCATGGAAGTATACCAGTGCATTACTGTATCTGCGGATTTTCAGATCGTGCCGTACCCTCAAGAAAGTATTTCCTGGTCAGCATACACCTAGAGACCTGAGATGTTACCGTCATACATCATTTCATCTAAACATAAACCATGTTAGTGCTTCCTGCCCCCTACATGGATGAGTCGTACTAGACTCTGGAAAAATTCTCGAGGAGTACATATACTTATGTATGAATACCAGACAAGCCAATATAGCGGTCTCACCCTATGTTATGTAAAGCAAAGTTTGTAAAAGAACCGCTCGCGTTGATATGAAGTACCGACAAGTTCCCCGGTGTGCCGTTCTATTACTGGATTGGACAAAGGTTTATATCCAAATAGGAAGTAATTTGTATATCTGCCACCGTCCCTATAGGGCATGAAGTCCTCCCTACTAGGGGAAAGCATAAACCAATGAATGTTTGCTTGTAGTAAGGAACAATCTTTAGGATTATTCATGTTAAAATTATTCATAATTTAAAGTAAAGCTAAACCATTTTCTAGTAAAATGACACAGGCGAATAAGGCGCAAGGTTCACAAGAAATATTTCATTGACAATCAAAAAAAATAAAAATAATTTAATCAGCAATTATACAAGTATAAGAAGTGGATAACCAACAAATAAGCATAAGGATCATAGTAAACAGAAAAATTGTTTCATCTGAAAAGAAAGGATATATGCGCCACTTTTAATACTGAGATATTAAAATCACAAAAGTCTGTCTTACTATTCAATCACACTGGCGTCGGAAACGCTTGGCACACGTGTCTGCACTTATACTTGGTTCACCTTTGTTTATGGAACAGTCAACGAGGACACCTTAGTGACCAAACACTTAGTCTGTAGAACAGTCAGTGACTACACACCCACCCTTGAATTAATCGTCCCAATTAATTTCACTATTCCTCGCAGAATTAAACAGTAGGTTTGACAACACTACCTACTGCTACCAGAGACCTCTTCAGTTGCTCCACTTGCTTCGCATAGTGTCTAAAGAATACCCTGGATGACTTCCAGCCAGTGAATGAGCGAAGATGTTCGAAATCTATGTTATTAAAGAAATTTATGGACGAGACAACTTTTCTCGGATCATGACCTGCGGGTGTACTATCTGGATCCGCCCTGCGAATAGAATAGGTGATTTTTGCCCTTAGTTGTTTCAGAGATAAATTTGAGCCTGATGTTTGTCCCCTAAACAGTTGACCTCCCCTAAAGTCTGAAGTTCTACGGAGATAGACATTTAGGCACTCCACTGGACATAGAGATGCATCTTCTTTCAGATGGCAGGTTCTCCAGGGACCCCACCTGGTGATGGGTAGCTCATTCTTGGCAAGAAACGTTGGGTCCGGAAAAAGATTTAGTTCTCCCCCATCTAAGAACTGAACATGACCTTCCTCTCTCGAGAGGGCTACTATTTCACTAACTCTAGCCCCCGAAGCAAGTGCAAACAGAAATATAACTTTTTGGGTCAAATCCTTTAAAGCACACTCCACATTGTTCAACAGTGAAACAAAATGAAGAACCTTATCCAGAGACCATGAAATGGGTTATGGAGGTGCTGATGGTCTGAGCCTAGCACAGGCCTTCGGAATTTTGTTAAAAATGTCGTTAGAGAGGTTGACCTGGAAGGCATATAGAATAGGTCTTTTCAAGGCGGACTTCCACGTTGATATTATGTTGGTTGCTAAACCTTGACCATGGAGGTGGATGAAGAATGATAAGCAGATGTCTGTCGAGATCTTTTGTAGATTCTTCGCCTTGACAAAGGACACCCTTTCCTCCATGATGACTCATATTGTCGTCTGGTGGATTTGGACTTATATTCCTCTAAAAAGTCTATACTGTCTTTTGATATCCCGAAACGTTTTCTCACTGCTGGGGAGAGAAAATCATGAGCTGCGGGTTCCGAGTTTTCTGTGATGAAGCGCAGACCATCGACTTCTGAACTCGCTGAGTCAAAACTGGATCTGGAAGCGGTAGAAACTTCAGCTGTAGTTCTGATGACAAAGGGAACCATACGCTGTTCGGTCACTTGTGAGCCATTACTGCCGCTATTCCCTTGAAAGATCTTAGTTTGTCGAGGACCCTCAGTAGAAGGTTGTGAGGAGGGAACAGGTAAATCCTGGACCATCTGTTCCAGTCGAGGGACATAGTGTCCACTGCTTCCACTAGGGTATCCTCGTACAGGACACGTAGAGAGGTAACTATGTTGTCTTTTGTCGCAAAGAGGTCTATCTGCAGTTCCGGGACTTGACTAAGGATGAAAGAGAATGATCCTGCATCTAGGGACTATTCAGACTCTATCGGCGTGAGCCTGGATAGAGCGTCCGCAGTCACATTGCGGACTCCTTGAAGGTGAACTGCTGACAAGTGCCATCGCTTCTTCTCCGCTAGCTGGAAGATGGCCAATGTCACTAGGTTGATTTGAGGTGACCTCGATCCTTGTCGATTCAGGCATCTCACTATCACCTCGCTCTCTAGTACGAATCATATGTGGATCGAGCGGCGAGAGGAGACTTTCTTCAATGTAAGAAGTACTGTCATGGCTTCCAGAATGATTTATGTGAAATTTCTTGAATAGGTTGGACCAGGTTCCTTGGGCCTTCATCCGGTGAGAATGACCTCCCCATTCTTCCTTCAAGGCGTCTGTATGAATAGTCATAGAGGAGGGAGGTGGCTGAAGAAGCACCGTTTTTTTCAGTTTTTTGGCTTTGGACCACGGCTTGAGAAGCGTTCGCAGACGAGTCAGTATTGGTTTTATCAGATCACTTCGCCCGTTTGATGCATATTTTCTCCAAACTCCGGTTGCATCCCTTAGCTGTGCTCTTAACACTGGGTTTGTTCCTGAGGCAAACTGGAGAGAGCCCGGCACTCTCTCCTGTTCACGTCTAGATATCCTTTTGGATTCAAGAAGTCTCTTTACAGAACCTGCTATTTCTTTCCTCTTCTTTACAGGGATGGAAAGTTGGTGTGACAGTAAGTCCCAGTGGATTCCCGGCCACAGAAACTTTTGAGATGGAGAAAGCCGAAACTTTTTTCTGTTGATCTTGAGACCTAGATGTTCCAGAAACTGGATCACCTGTTGGGAAGCTTGCATGTACTCTGTCTTGGATGCTGTCCACACCAGCCAGTCGTCCAGGTAGGCTACTACTTGGATTCCCTTTAGACGTAATTGTTGGAGAGCTGCTTTCGCAAGTTTCGTGAAGATTCTTGGGGCTATGTTTACCCCAAATGGCATGGCTCTGAAGGCGTAGAGTCTTCGTTGTTGCTTGAATCCTAGGTAGGAGGAGAGGTGACGACTGATTGGGGTGTGCCAATAAGCGTCTGACAAGTCTATGGAGACGGTAAATGACCGCTTGGGTAGTAAGGTCCTTATGTGTTGGAGCGTTAGCATCTTGAACTTGTAGTTCACTATGAACTTGTTGAGTGGCTACAAGTCCAGAATGACTCTGAGTTTTTCTGAGTGCTTCTGTGGAACACAAAACAGCCTTCCTTGGAACTTGATGGACTTTACCCTTCGGATTATTCTTTTCTCCAAGAGTTCTCGGATGTATTATTCCAGAACGGGGGTAGAGTGTTGGAAGAATTGTGGGAATGGAGGTGGAGTGCTGTACCAGCTCCAACCCAGTCCATTCTTGATTAGGCTGTGGGCCCAGGGATCGAAGGTTAAAGATGAAGTCTCCCTCCTACCAGAAGCATTTCACTTCTGCTGCTGTTAACCAGAGGCTTTGCCTCCTTGACCGCGTCCTCCCCTGAACCGCCTTCCCCTTGAGGGTGTCTAGATGAACCTCTGGCTGATCCTCTAGCTCTTGGACGAAAGGTAGTAGACTGCCCTTCGAATGCTGGGTTAAATGCCGGAGGCTGCGTTGTCACGGCATGTGTACCAACTGGTACGTGGTCGGGATTTTTGCCACCATCTGGGGAACTGCGGTCATGGGAAGTTGCTGCTGTTGCTGTCTGTGCGGCTTGGCCAGCCGAGAGGGTAGCCTAGGCTTCTTAGTCTTCCTTTTTGGTTGGGGACCTTCATCCAGGGAAGACTTTCTTTTAAGAGATAGTCCCTACTTCTGGAGAAGGTTTCTATTTTCTGTGGCGGCCTTATACACTACCTCTTTGACCACTCCACTAGGGAAGAGGAGATTAATTTCCTTAGTTCGTGCCTCACTGCAGCCGAGGCAAACACGAACTCCCTACAAGCTCTCCTAGCTTTGATGAAACTGTAGAGGTTCTTCGTCACTGTTGCTAGATGTGTTTTGGCCACTACCATAAACATCTCTTGATCTTTGGGGTCAATTGCCATCGTCTCCCGAGTCGTTTGTAGAGGCATTGAAGTGACAAGTCTTTCTTTTGTCTCTTGCTCCCTACGCAAGAGAAAATCAGACTGCTTCGGGAGGTCTTCACCGAACAGACATCCGGCAATATCGGCCTCCAACTTCCCGACTGAGAAGGAAAGATGGACGTCCTTCCAGTCTTTCTGGTCCATGGGTAAGGCCAAGGACAGAGGTTTATACTACTCCAAGGAGGGACATGTTTTACCTGCCTTGACCGCTTTCAAAACAGCCTTAAATCCCTTTTCCATAAAGGGAAAGGCTCTGGTAGGGGAGGCCACAAAGGCAGAATGCTTCTTCATCAAAGCAGGTACCTTTGAGTTTGTGAAGCCCCTCTCCTTCAGTGAGCTTGACAGTAAAGCTTGTGCTTTATTGGGGTCAAAAACTATGACCTACTTCGGCTCGAAGGGAATTGAGCCCAACTTGTCCGAAATTACAATCTTTCCTGTCGTCATAGGCATGTGCTCGGCATCCGTCCAAGGATTGGCATCCGAGCTTCTTCTGTGGCCCACGTGATGCAGCAAGTCTTCGCATCTCCAACTTCATTGCAGCTTCCTTCTCATCATTCTTCTTCTGCATCTGCTGAATCATTTCAACGATGAAAGAAAGAGACCTTCCCAGATCCTCTGGGATAGCAGACGATGTTGAGGGAACAGGTTCAGGGACCTTGATCAGAGTAACCGACCCCTCGTCGATTTCTTCCCCCTCAGTATCCGGAGCCTGGGTCAGCTCCTCTTCCTGGTCTTCTGCTAGGTCCTTTTCGGTGTACTTGGACACCTCAGACATCCTATCGTCCAGTTGGATGTCTTGTTGGGCGTCCGAGACTTCAGAATCCACCGGAATCAAAACCACAGGTATCTCCGCTTGAGGCTGGGGAATCACTGCATCCGCTAATGCCTTGTGGAAAAGGTGAGCCCTCATCTTCTCGCTTGGAAGATAGGGGCCAGAAGTATTCTTCTGGAAGCCCCTCACCCAGGTTCGAAGCTTTTCCCACGATGCGTCCCTTGACTTCGCCGACTTAGGGGCGTCAAACGCTTTGGTAATCAGGTTAGTGCATATCGTACATACCTGCGGGTCCCAATACCGGAGATCACCTATGGAGACTGCGCATGCTGCGTGCCTCCTGCACAATTCATGTCCACAGAAGTTCTTACTGCGGACAATGCAGAACATACTCCCGCACTTCGGATGGTCCTCCTGTATAGAGAGGAAATTCCATAAGCATCAAGTTAAAAACATATCACTGGATAACTAATGTTAAAATATATAAAGCTTAAAATAACTAAGCTAGAAAGGTAAGACACTCTTTTATTTCCTGCTCAGCTAATTACTGTAACCTTCCAGATAATAAAACTTTATGGTTAATCTTATTCTGGAATAACCATCAAGGTATTTCCAAAGGAAAATGTAGGTTTAGCTCACACCAATATGAATAATTTTAATATACTGGATAGTTAATAAAGAAAGAACTCACTTTTTTCATCTCAACGGTGTCACAAAAGGCTGTACTAGACAACACAAGAATGTTGGAAAAACTTAGTGTTATAATGTATTCTATACTATAGTTTTCTCCATGCAGTATATACTATACTGTAAAAATACTGGCTACTGTATATAATATAACATGCCAGCCGGCTCGTACCTTAAATTAGTTCCAAGGTATACTACCTTTAGACTACTGGACGGAAGATCGCTGGCGCAAATATGTGTGCTTGCCGGCAGTGTCTGCCGGCCGGCAACTATGAAAGCTAGCATCCGGCTGCGGGCCACTAATCGTAGCGGCCGGCAGATCTTATGGTGAGCTTCTGTTGCCGGCTGGCAATGGTATGCTACCTATTCCGGCTGGCAGCAAAAGGGAACCAGAGAGCTTCCACCTGCCCGGCTGCCGGCCACTTGAGCCGGCAGTCGAGCTAGGGTACAACACTAGAAGAGAAACAGAATGGATGTAAGGACATAAGACGGCACTACCTTACAGCCCTGCATCCAGAAAGAGTGAACATAAAAAAGAGGAGAATGTGAAATTCAGGCTTCTTTCTATCCAATGCCGCCTGGCTCTACTTGACAGACATGGATGTGAGACCAAGGGAGGTCTTGGGAACACCATAGAGAAGTTAGACATTTGCCGGCCGGCACAAACTTGCCGGCTGGCAAGGGACTGTGTCAGCTCCACATCTTAACCTATACTAGGTATATATGTAGAACGACGGCCAAGAGATGTAACGGCTAGCCCATTACTAAGGATAGGGGGGAAAGGGAGAAGAGGGTCCTACAAACTCCGCTTTAGTAATAGATCACCCCGTGGCCAAGAAAGCTCATCCTAGCATAGGGGTAATCAAGGGAGGGAGGCTGGCAATACTTGTCATCTTCCTCAGTACTAAAACAAAGATTGGTGTTGTTATTCATGAGGAAAGAAGAATCTTATCCTTCAAACCAAGAACAACAACACTGGCCTAGTCTGCTAGATCACTAGAAGAAGGAATCATCTCGTACAGAAACCTTCGGAGGTGGTCTAGGGAGGCTAAGCCTCCTATGTCTGCACATGGTCTAGCAAAGGAATCTCATTCTTTATGCTAGAAAGAAACAGACCCAGACTGAATACTCTGATGTCCTGCCCCCTCCTGAAGCCAGATTCTCTGGAAACAGGAAAGAACAGAACACCCTAATATAGTTATATGTAAATGTTTATTCAGATAAACCATTAGGGTTAAGCCTAAGGCTTAAAACAGAGGGAAAAGGATTGCGCTTAATCTCCGAGGAGAAAAGAGCAACCGGGGAGTGTACGAAAGTATACTAAGGCCCCATAGGCTACTAGCCAAAGCGCGAAGAGAATCGATTACCTAAATCACCAAAGCTCTTTCGTATATGATCTTGGAAGAAATATTAACAATATCTTATTCATATAAAACTGCCTTAAGCTTCAATAAATTTTAAAACACTCGGAAATCTGAATATCATGCATGAAAGTACTAGGGCCAAATGACTAGGCTACAAAGCTGGGCGAATGCTAGGATCGGTATTTCAATCGCCGAAACAGAAATACTAATGGATCATATAAAGAATTCCTATGTAATGCTAAATAGCTAAAACTATTAAAGCATAAGGGTAGGGAACGACGCTCTGGCTAACTAAATGACTCATGCATGGCGAGCGACGGCGTCCTGGACGCCTACGGTAGGCAACATCTCTTGTAACGAAAATATCGCTATCAAATTATTTTAAAAACACCAAGAGCTTACATTTATACATAATAAAGATAATACTCAACTTTCCAGAGGCAGAAAAGGCTGGAGAAACCATCATAAGGTTGAAATAATCCAAGATTTACGAGAAAATTCAGGGAAAACACTGAGTTGTTGAGCTACGTAAAAAGGAATGCAGATGGCGCCGTCGGCGGAGCTATGTATGCACTCGAAGCGAGATAGAAGAGGTTCCTTGTTAGCAGCTCTCCTTTCATTCTCGTCTTTCGTTTTCTTGCCACTTTGACCCCTCGAAGTGTTAATTCTATTTTGGGTGTAGATTGCAATGTGACGTGTCAAGAATACGTCCTCTGATATTATGCGATATCCCTGGTTAAGTTTATTTAGGGATATTTGCTCCATGAGTTAGAATTCTGGATACCTTAAGGTAAATTCTCTGGGAATATCACCGTAGTCAAATATACCCAAGAAAGCTATCCTAAAGGAACTTCCATCAGGACGACATGGCCTGAGCCCAAAAATGTATATATTGTAATATGAATAATTAATTCTGTTTTGAATAGTTCGGGAAAGAGATTGAGTAGACAATTGTTCAAATGTCAGTTAACTATTTGTCCCCCATTTATTGGCAAGAACGAAGGTTTTGGAGGTCATGAAACAGCAACGAGAATTATAGTCGGCAGTGAGGTGTCTGTCTTCAAGGAAGGTCACTGATACGTTTGGAAGATACGGTGTTGGATCCGGTGTTTCACCGTTGAGTTCTGAGCAATCAATTCCATTCCCATCTGATGGTTGTAGCTGTACAAGAAGCAGCGTGGGCCCTCTCGAGTTACGTTGGTGTGTCCTGTTTTGATGTGGGAATTTCAGGAGCGTGGCTTCATTCCAGGATTGTAATTTCTAGGTGTAACTCCGTATCGGTGGCTGAAGAAGAACCTCTCACTCAAGACGGCGTCAATGACCTTAGATGTCAGGATGCCTGAAAACTTTAAATCATTCATTCATTCTCACTCAAGAAATTGTTTCTGAATACTCTCTATTCACTCGGAGACCTCTAGAACTTCTTGTTTGAATGTCAGCTAAGTTTAGTTTTATTATATTTATTATTTTTCCATGAATATTACCTGAGCTCTTAGATACCGGTCGTATCTGCAAGTGTTTGTTATTTAAGCATAATAAAAATGCTTTGAAGTGTTGTTTCGTGTGTAATTTTCCTCCTCATAATTAAACCTGTTTTTAAATGTGTTGTGGTTGTTCATGATGTGAACATCGTAATATATTTAGGGGTCTTGTCCGGGATCGTTGAATTTCAATTTGAGTAAAACAGGTTTAAATGAGGAGTTAATTTAATTGTTGTAGGTTTGAGTGAGGTCATTTAGTTGTTTTATAGCCATTGTAACCAATCATGTCTGAGCCTGAAACAGAATATTTAGAAAGTGACTTTGACATAAAGAATTTCTGTTGTCCTTACCGGGGGTTTCGGCTTTTCAATGTCTGTGTAAACGAGAACTTGTGTTAATTGCTAATTATCTAGACATAGGTTTTACTATGGATATGAAAAAGGATGATTTGATAAAGGGTTTGATAGGACACTCTGGTATTGTAGAGGAGAAGGCAGAAGTTTCAAGGGTAAAGGAAAGTGATAGCATAGAAGCTTTGAAACTTGGAATAAAGCTGAAGGAGTCAGATATAACTGTTGAACGTGAAAGAGTAGCTGCTGAACGTGAAAGAGTGGAAGAAAGGGAGAGAGGGAGGAAACTTTAGCGTGAAAGAATGAAACACAAACTAAAGTTATGGGAAATTAGGGTAAGACACAGACAAGGTAGTGGAGATTTTGATTTAGCTAAATACATGAAGATGGTTCCCCCTTTTGATGAAAATGAAGTAACTAATTGTTTTATAACTTTTGAGAAAGTAGCGAAAGGAATGGGCTGGCCTAAGACCTCATGGTCTATATTATTACAATGTGCATTGAAAAGTAGGGCTCAAGAGGTATTTTCTAGTTTGTCTGAGGAGACGTGTGATAATTATGACAAATTAAAAAAGTGTATTCTCAAAGCATATGAATTAGTGCCAGACCCTTACAGGTTGAAATTTCATAGGCTTTTTAAAACACGAGATCAGACTTACGTAGACTTTGCTCGTATAAAAGCTAAATTTCTTGACAATTGGTTGAGATCTAAAGAAATCTGTGATTTAAAAAGGTTTAAACAACTAATATTGTTAGAAGAGTTTAAGAATTGTTTATCTAAGGATTTGAAGGTGCACTTAGAGGAGCTTCAGGTTGAGAGCTTAGAGAAAGCTGCCATTATGGCTGACGAGTACTCACTGATGCAAAAAGTTTTTGAAGGGAAAAATTTGGTTAGGGGTACAAGCAGCAAAGAGAGTTTTCAGGAATGGAAAAGTGGTAAGAGTAAAACTGAAAACGCAAGTGATTTGGATGAAAGTGTTGTAGCTCCAGTATTGAAAGGTAGTAGTTTGCCTAGTGGGCAGAGGATGCCAATTATATGTTATAACTGTTGGTCCTTAAGGGACGGTAATAGAGAGCACAAACCACTTGCTTTGATAAGCAGGGTAAGTGCTGATAGAGAGATTAGTGCATTAAGTGACGGTGAGAAAAGCCCTGGGCTCTCTGATTTGGAGAGATATAAGTCATTTGTGTCTTATGGTAGTGTAGCTACAGAAAGTGGTAAGAGTAGAAAAGGATTAGTTATCCTTAGAGATACATAGGCCCTACAGTTATTGATTTTGAATAGGGCATTGCCTGAAGGTTTCAAGTATGAGGTTAAGGAAAACATATTGATTGAAAGTTTTCCAAAAGAGATAATCTTTTGTCCGTACGAGACTGTGATTCTGGAGTCTGATCATGCAACGGGTCTGGTTAGGGTTGCCGTTGAGGAAGAAATTCTTGTATAAGGAGTTGATTTAATATGGGCCAATGATATTGGTGGTAATAGGGTTTTAAGTAACCTACGGTTATTTAGCTATCCTCAGTTTTGTGAAAGCACGGAGAGGTTGGAAGAAGAATTTCCTGGTATTTTTCCTGTGTGTGCTATCACACGGTCTATGCGGAAAGTGAAAGCTAGTAGGGATTCCAAGATTGATTTCTTGAAGTGTTTTCTTGGAAAATTTGGTAATTGTTCTGAACATAGTAAGGTTTTAGCTGTATCTAGAGAGAAATTCATAAAGGATCAAGAAAATGACCTAGAGCTAGCAGAGATAGCTGCAAAGGCTTTTTCAGATAGGAAAATTGAGAACATTCCAGATGGGTATTATTTTGAAGATGAATTATTGATGAGAAAATTTAGAGCCTCTAAGGTTGCTGCCGATGAAGAAAGGAAAGTTAATTATCAAAGTCGTTCCTCTAAATTACAGACCCTCTATTTTACATTTAGCAAATCAGAATCCATTTAATGGCCATTTCGGAGTCAATGAAACTTTTTGCAAATTAATGAAATACTTTTACTGGCGTGGGATTCATTCTGATGTTAAAGAGTTTTGTAAAACATGACATGTGTGTCAAATGATCGGAAAACCGAATCAAAAGTTTACTAAAGCTCCCCTTGAACCCATACCAGCCATGGAAGAACCATTCCATAGGGTATTAGTGGACAATGTTGGGCCATTGCCAAAGTCAAAAGGTGGAAATCAGTATATACTTACAATCATGGACAGATCCAATAGGTATCCTGAGCCCATTCTGTTCCCGAATGTCTGCTCTAAGAATATTGTAAATGGGATGCTACAATTTTTCACTCGGTTAGGATTGCATAAAGAGGTTCAGTCGGACCAGCGTTAAAATATCTTGAGCAATATATTTAGACAAGCAATGAAGGAACTAGGAATCAGGCAGGTAACTTCATCAGCGTACCATCCTCAGAGCCAAGGGGCTGTAGCAAGGTACCATCAAACCTTGAAAACTATGTTGAGAAAATTTTGTTTGGAGAACAGAAGCGATTGGGATAAAGGTCTGCCCTTCCTTCTGTTTGCCTCCAGAGAAATCCCCAATGAATCGTTAGGGTTTTCCCCCTTCGAGTTAGTATTTTGTCATCAGGTTAGAGGACCTTTAAAATTAATTAAAAATCAGTGTATTAATAATGTTGAAGATTCAAATTTGTTGGACTATGTTTCAGATTCTAGGGAAAGAAACAGGAAAACCGGGGACATAGCAAGAGATAACTTAATGGAAGCTCAGCAGAAGATGAAAAAATACTATGATTTAGGAGCCAAAATGTTGACTACAAACCAGAAGAGGACGTATTGGTATTCCTTCCAGTAGCAGGTCAGCCATTACATGCTAAGTTTTCTGGGCCTTACATAATAGAAAAGAAGGTAGGAAAATACGGATTATGTTGTTCTTACTCCAGATAGGAGAAGGAAAAAGAGGTTGTGCCATGTTAACATGTTAAAACCATATTTTTCAATGGCGCCAAAGCCAGTCTTATTGAACATAAAGTTAAATAATAATAGTAATTAAGAAAAACTTAAACTTGCTACTGAGGTTAAAGACTGGCCTTTTTAAAATTCAGAGGCTTTAAGGAATTTGAGGAATAAATTGGTTCATCGTGATGAAAGTAGAGTTTAGGAGTTGAGCAATTTATTCTACGATTATAAAAATATATTTTCAGATGTTCCGGGCAGGACCTATTCATTACAGCATGATGTTGGTGTTGGTAATTAAAATCCTATTAAACATCACCCATATTGTATAAATCCGCAAAAGGCAGAGATTGTTGAACGGGAAGTAAAATATATGCTCGCTCATAAATTAATTGAACATAGTAGCACCCAGTGGAGTTCTCCTGTAGTACTTGTCCAAAAAAAAAAAAAAAAAAAAATGATGGTCAATACCGTTTATGTTTTGATTGCAGGAAAGTAAATGCAGTCACCAGGACAGATTCATTCCCAATTCCTAGGGTGGATGACTGTATTGATCGCATTGGAAAGGCCAGATTTACCAGCAAGTTTGACATGTTGAAGGGCTATTGGCAGGTAGGTTTGACAGACAGAGACAAAGAGATATCTGCTTTTGTTAGACCCACTGGTTTATATTCCTGCAATGTCATGACATTTGGAATGAAAAATTCTGGTTGTACTTTTCAGAGAATATTGAATATGATTACCAAAGACCTTGAAGGGTGCACTACTCGTATAGATGATGTGGTAATTGTTAGTGATACTTGGGAATAGCATGTCAAGAGAATTGCTGCATTTTTTACAGAAACTCAGAGAAACAGGTTTGGTACTGAATTTAAATAAATGCGAATTTTGGAAAGCCAAAGTAGTTTATTTGGGGCACGAATTGGGTCATGCCAAAGTAGGACCAAATATTCAAATATTAAAGCAATTTTAGACTTTTCAGTTCCTAAAGATAAATAGGGAGTAATGAGATATCTAGGTCTTGCAGGATATTATAGGAAGATTGTGGCTAATTTTGCAGATATAGTTGCACCACTAACAAATTTGTTGAGGAAAAGGATTGACTTTAAATGGGATAACCAGTGCCAGGAAACTTTTGATAAAGTAAAATCTATTTTGACTACTTCCCCTATTCTGAAAGCACCAGATTTTTCTATTCTTTTCAAACTAGCAGTGGATGCCACTGACAATGGTATTGGTGCAGTATTACTGCAGGAAGACGACACTGGGGTAGAGCATCCACTTGCTTAATTCTCTAAGAAACTGAATGATCTCAGAAGAAATACTCCACCATTGAGAAAGAAACTTTGGGTTTGATTTTGGCTTTACAACATTTTGAGGTATATACCTGTACCCCCTCTTCATTAACCATGTATAGAGACCATAACCCATTAAGATATTTGAATCGTTTCAGGAACAATATTCAGAGATTTGCAAGATGGAGTCTATTTTTACAATCCTACGATTTTAACATCCTACATAACAAAGGAAAGGAAAACGTCATTCTGGATGCATTACACCATGTAACACATGTTTTGTTTATATGTATTTTTTTGATGTTTATATATGTATTTTGTGCTACTGAACTTAAAAATCACATTAGTTTTGCTGTAACATCGATAGTTTTTAACTTACTCTAAATTCAATATTTTCTTGTTATGTATGCAATTTCTCTTTCCCTCTTTTAAGGATAATTAAAGAACATTTATTATTTTTTTCATATATTGAAAAATGTATAGGCAGTACAATATTAGAACAAAAGACATTATACAGCTCTGCATTGTAAATGCTTTGATAACTCCTCTTTTATGATCAGAAGTGCTTGGACGATCGAGATTTTCTAGAGTGCATATTTTCATCTTCTCTCATTAGAGACCATATGTAATCTCCCATCATAGCAGTATTCCATCGTCCTTGATATCTTCTTTCCATAGTTGCTATGTCCTGGTGAAATCTTTCACCCTGCTCTTCACTGACATCACCCAAATTTTCTGGGAAGAAATCAAGGTGAGAATGCAAAAAATTAATTTTCAAGGACATACGACAACCAAGCTTCCTGAAGTTCTCAATAAGTTTTGCTACCAGTTGTTTGTAATTAGGATCTTTGTTATTTCCTAGGAATCCATGGACTACATCACGAAATGCACACCAGGCTTCTTTTTCAATTTTTGTCATCACTCTTTCCAGTTTCTCCGACTTCAACATTGTGTTTACCTGGGGTCCAACGAATATACCACCCTTTATCTTAGCCTCAGATAGTTTTGGAAACATAAGGCGAATTTCCTGAAAAGCTTCTCCTCCAAAATCCAAGGCTTTCACAAACTGTTTAATCAATCCTAGTTTAATGTGAAGTGGGGGCAATAAAACTTTGTTGGAATCTACTAGGGGCTCTCTGTGAACATTTAACATTCCCGGCTGCAGTTCCATTCGTGGGGGCCAGTGAACTTTCTTAAAATGATCATCATCAGCTCTGCTGTCCCATAAGCAAAGGAAACATGAATACTTTGTGTATCCCCCTTGCAAACCAAGCAAAAATGCGAGCATCTTGAAATCCCCACAAACATTCCATTTGAATTCATCATAATTTATTTTATTAAGAAGCTGTCTGACATTTTCATAGTTTTCTTTCTTTTGTACTGAGTGTGCAAGAGGCAAAGATGGATATTTGTTTCCATTGTGGAGTAATACTGCTTTGAGACTTCGTGTTGAGCTATCAATAAACAGCCGCCAATGTGTAGGATCATGCTTGAGTCCAAGAGCAGTAAACAAACCAGTTACATCCTTACAATAACACAGATCATCACTAAT
>NC_090729.1:12194599-12199599 GCF_036898095.1 Palaemon carinicauda
CTCCTGTGACTGTTGTTGCTGAGGTAGCTGAAGGCTTAGGTTCCCCTCCGAAGGCTCGTCCTCCCCTTCACTGTAGAGGTCTTCCTTTTCCTCACAAGGGAGGTAGGAGACGCACATTCAGCTCATCATCTCCGCAGTCCTCTGCGGAGGAGACAACTCGCCTTTCACCTATCTTACCAGCTTCCACCTTAGACCTCTCCGGATATCGTTCGCTATCTCCTTCGGAGAAAGGTCGTCGTTTGGGACTCTGTGACCAGTCTCCCGCTAGACCTGCTGACCTGCCGTCAACCTTTGAAGTTGCTGATGCGCAGTACACGCCATCTAAACCTATCATTGACGAGACACCGGTCCCATCGGGGCATAAGGGACTTGAGCGCAAATCTGCGCCTCAAACCCTTAAGCGCCATGTTAAACCTGCTCGCCATCATGCTGCTGCTGCCGTTCCAGACTTAGCGCTACAGCGCTCACCTGCACGTGTGCTCGCCTCTGTTCCTGTTACGGGCCAGGGTTCCTCTGCGCACCCACAACCTATTGCGACCCGGCGGCCACCAGCAGTTCCTGATGTACCGCGCCAGCGCTCACCGGTTCCTGTCCCGTCGTGCGCAGTCCAAGAGGCACCTAGGTTAGCGCACAGGCACTCACAGGTACCTCTAGACTCTCAGTGCACTTCTGGAGTTAGGCGCGAGGGACGCCAATCGCGCGCAGTTCCTGATAAAATTGCACACGCACTCACCAATGCTCCAGAGCGCTTCTACAATTCAGCGCGGCGTACAGGAGGTGCCTAAGTTAGCGCACGGGTGCTCACAGGTACACATGGACTCTCCATCCAGATTGCGCAATCCTGTATGCGATGTTCCAGTTACGCGCCACGTTCCAGTTGCGCGTGAGGCTCCCTCAACTCAACAGCACACACCTGCACAGACTGCTCAGGGCTCACCTACGCGCTAACGTGTAGACCCACCCTTGCGCTATTACGAGGCTGCACGATCGCTCCCTCGCCCAGTATTCCCAGATACGCGCCCACGCGCTGCTGCTCACTCGCGCCCAACAGTACCGCATCAGGTTACTGCGCGCCCTCACATCTATCCTTCAACCCCGCCTCACGATGCAGCTCCTGCGCGCCACACGCCCACGCCATCTCCTACGCGCGCGCCCACGTGCTTGAGCCATATCTTGTGCGTCCTCGCGCCTTCGCGCCCGCGCCCGCTCCCGCGCCCGCGCCCGCGCCCGCCCGCGCCCGCGCCCGCGCCCGCGCCCGCGCCCGCGCCCGCGCCCGCGCCCGCGCCCGCGCCCGCGCCCGCGCCCGCGCCCGCGCAATGTAATGCGCGTCATCGCACCCACACGCCCGCGCCATGTCTTGCCCACCACCGCGCCCACGCGCCCGCGCCACCAACCTCGAGCAAAATTCCTACTGCGCACGATCCTTTGCGCGCGACCCAGGACATGGCACATCGCGCAACCTCCAACACGATTGTCGTCAGGTTGACAGGTCATCATCTCGTTCCCTCCCCGCAAGCGCAGAACAGCGCACTCGCCGGATGAGGGGTGGTTCCCGGACAGGTCTATGGACTCTTATTTCAACTTTTCTTCAGGCAAACCATCGTTTGTCGACTCCTCCAAGGGATCGAACGATCCCCTTCCCTCCAGAGGGAGTTTGTGACAGCGCGACTGTCAGCCCGCAGCCATGGTTCGGGACCCTGGTCAGAGCCTTTATGCAGGCTACTGAAGCCAGTGCTCTCTGACTTAGGTCACAAATCAGTGGTAGCTGCCTCCCCCTTGAAGAGGAAGAGAGGAG
The DNA here is from genome assembly GCF_036898095.1 of Palaemon carinicauda. NCBI lineage: Eukaryota > Metazoa > Arthropoda > Malacostraca > Decapoda > Palaemonidae > Palaemon > Palaemon carinicauda. Next base: position 12,196,395 of record NC_090729.1, read on the forward strand.
TCCCCTCCTTAAAGATGTCTCTGAGGGCTATGCAAGGCTCCTTCTCATCCCCCTAAGACTTTCTCTCCCTACCCTGCAGATGAGGATTACCCATCCTGAGGAGAGTCGGACGAACCGGACCGTTCCCCCATCGAACCAATGGGGGAAACTCTGCCTCTTCCTGAGAAGTCTTCTAGAACAGGGGTGGAAAAGTACCTGCATCCATAGTTACTTGAGTCCTGTATCCCTCCCAGGAAAGAACCTAAGGATTCTAACACTATTCCTAAGTCTTCGGCAAGGATCAGGCAGGAGCCAGCTAGACCTGCGGAGGATGTCCACGAGTCCCCCGAGGAAGAGCCACTGGGGACAGGAGACTTTGCTGCCAGTCCTTCAGGAGGAGAGAACCAAGAGTCAGAACATGCGTTCTGGCAAGTTCTGACCCTCATGAGGAACCTCAACGCGATTCCAGACCCAGAGATTCATCCTCGTAAGGGTAAGGACACGTCTTGGACCGAGTCTACGGCACCCAGAAACCCTATAGGGCCAGTGCAGCTTTGCCCTGGTCAGAAGGGATGAAGAGTGCCAGAGACAAGGTCGAGGGCCAGCTCTCTGAGCTTGCCTCCTCCAGTAGATCCAGCGCCGGTAACAAGCTCCTTCCTCCTCTTTGAGTCCATCAGAGGAGGTATTTTGAGATCCTAGAGGAGACTTGTTTGGGTCTTCCAGTTCACCACTCCGTGGAAGAACTCACTAGGGGAGTCCCTCTAGAAAGACTCTCCAACCAGCACATGTCCTATTCGGCTACTGAGATCCAAAGCCAGGAGAAGGTGGCAAAGTGTGCCATGCAGGCAACTTCGTGGCTTGACATCTGGCTGGGGTCTCTGAGCATCCTGGTGCGGTCTGAGGACCTGTCCAAAGAAAGCACCAGGAAGGCATTGGAGACATTCTTGCTGTCAGGCACGCGGACTATCGAGTTTTTGGCCCACCAAGTTTCGAGCTTGTGGGCCAACGCGATTCTCAAACGATGGGACGCAGTGGCTGAGAGATTCCACCAGAAGGTCCCCAGTTCCAACGTTAGCAGGCTCAGACACTCTTCCGTGGTCGGTAAAAGTTTGTTTGAGCCTTAGGACATGGAGCTAGCCGCTGAGAGGTGGAGGAAGTCCAACCAGGACTCCCTCATCCATAAGGCACTGACATCGAGGCCCTACAAACCTCCAGCAGCCCAACAGCCCCGTGCAGCTAAGGACACATAGAAGACAACAGCAGCAAAGCCTACGGTGTCTAAGCCCTTTCCTGCCCAGAGCAGGAGCAAAAAGTCCTCCAGGTTAGGTAAGAGTCCTAAAGGAAACGGTCGAGGCCGTAGACATTAGGATTAGCAGTCCCCCTGCATGTCCACCAGTGGGGGGATGCCTACAAAGTTGCGCGACAAGTAAGCAGCAACTCGGGGCACATACCTGGACGATTTCCGTGATCGGTCAGGGTTATCGCGTCCCATTCATAGCTTCTCTACCTCCCCTGACTGCGAATCCAGTGTCATTGAGCTCCCTTACTATGGGATCAGTAAGGGGGTAGGCCCTCCGGGCAGAAGTCCAGACCATGTTGAAGAAGGACGCTCTCCAAGAGGTAGTGGATGGGTCCCCAGGCTTCTACAGTCGACTCTTTCTTGTAAAGAAGGCGTCTGGAGGCAGGAGACCAGTCATCGGACTCTCAACCCTGAACGTGTTTGTCCAACAGGCTCCGTTCACTATGGAGATGGCAGACATGGTCAGACTTGCAGTGAGACCACAAGACTTCAAGTGTACACTGGACCTGAAGGACACGTACTTCCAGATCCCAGTCCATCCATCTTTAAGGAAGTACTTAAGATTTTGCCTAGACGACAAGATCTACCAGTTCAAGGTGCTGTGCTTCGGTCTCTCCACAGTCCCTCAGGTGTTCACCAGAGTGTTCACCCTGATATCATTGTGGGCTCACAGAATCATCATCCGTCTCCTTCATTTTCTGAACGACTGATTGATCCTAGCGGACTCGGAAGCAGCCCTTCTTCGCCACCGAGACAAGCTTCTCCAACTTTGCCAGGATCTAGGGATCATGGTAAATATCAAGAAGACCTTTCTGCAGCCCTCTCAGAAACTGGTATACCTAGGCATGGTCATAGACACCAATCTTCACAAAGCCTTCCCATCAGACGACAGGATAGCAAGGCTGGGGAAGGTCGCAAGACCTTCCCTCAATCAAGAAGAACTTCTAGCCCAAGCGTGGTTACGTCTCCTCGGCCACCTCTCCTCTCTGGCCCGTCTAGTTCCCAACGGTCGCCTCAGAATGAGATCTCTCCAGTGGCGACTCAAGTCCCGGTAGAATCAAGGACACGATTCCCCGGACACTTTGATCCCTAGGGGTCATGCGGAACAGACAGACCTCCTGTGGTGGGTGACAGACGAGAACCTACAAAACGGAGTGGATCTTCTCATCATTTCCCCGGATTTGATGTTGTTCTCCCACGCATCAAAGAAAGGGATTGGGGCCCACGTTCAGAACCACAGGACCTCAGGCCTGTGGTCAGAATCTGAAAAATACCTTTACATAAACCTGCTAGAAATGAAGGCCGTGTTCCTAGCACTTCAGAAGTTCCATTAACTCCTGGCGGGCCACTCTGTGGTGGTGATGAGCGACAACACCACAGTGGTGGCTTATATCAACAAGCAGGGAGGTACCTTTTCAGAACATCTATCCCATCTTGCAGTAGAGATTCTGAGATGGTCCGAAGTCAACTCGATCACACTAACGGCTCACTTCATTCAAGGCAGAAGGAATGTGCTTGCTGACAGTCTGAGCAGAGCGACGCAGATAGCAAGTACCGAGTGGTCTTTGGAACCTCAAGTAGCCAATAAAGTCCTGACTTTGTGGGGTTCACCGACTTTGGATCTGTTCGCCACAGCATTGAACTTCAAGCTCCCGCTTTACTGCTCACCAGTCCCAGACCCCAAGGCTCTCTGGCAAGATGCCTTCCAACAATGGTGGGACAACATCGATTTGTACGGCTTTCCACCGTTCTGTCTGATGAGGAGGGTGCTCAACAAGACCAGAATATCGGTCAATCTATTAATGACCCTGATAGCTTCGCTATGGCATCACGCAGAATGGTTCCCGGACCTTCTGCAACTCCTTATGGAGATTCCGAGAGAACTCCCTCCACGTCACGAGCTACTCAAACAACCACACTCCAACA
>NC_090729.1:12217099-12234599 GCF_036898095.1 Palaemon carinicauda
GGAACGCGTTTATTTGTGTTAGTCAATATATCAATGAATATATAAGAAATGAAAATATGATAAACTATTGGGAATAATGAGTAAGTATATTGAAATAATTCAACGATAAAGGTAAGAAAAATAGAGAAAATATTTGTTGATCTCCATCAATTGAAACTTTAAAACTATTTCCCTTTATTTTCCGCTTTTTCTTTCTCTTTTATACCTTCCATTTTCCTTATCACAAATACTGAGAAACTACATGACCATCGTACCAGATATCAAACTTTTAATTAACAGATTGTATCCTTGAATAGAAATAACAGAAATGTAGACAGTGAAACTATGAGAGATTACTCGAGTGTCCCATGTGGTTGAGATTATGGTGAGGGGTAGATGGAGATGATTTGGGTATGCTCTTCACACTCCCCAAAAGAGATTAGTTCACCAAAGGTTCAACTGTGCTTCACATGGCACTAGGAGCTTTGGAAGACCAAGGCTTATATAGCTGAGATCTATGAAGCGGGAAGTTGGAGATGATGATAGAGAGAACTGGCGAAATCTAACCATAACCCTTTGCGTTAATAGGCGTAAGAGATGATGATGCTGATACTAGCAGATATCAGTTTAAAAAAAAAATCAGTTCTATATACATCAGACTTAATGTAGCTGATGTCCATACATAAATATAAGCGAATTGTATTTAATATGACAGACGGGCAAAACATAGCTATATAATGTATGATAATAAATGAAGTGAAATGCGTCCGATATGAATGCAAATTTATATTCGATGTTAGCTTTTGCGAAAAAAAGAAAAAATATTAGGGGGAGAGTAGGGCCATGATTAAATCAGCCTTCAATATCCTGTAATAAAAACAAGAACAAAAAAATAAGAATTTATTATTGGGGGGAAGAGTAGGGCCATGATGAAATCAGCTTTGAATATCCTGTAGTATAGCTTTTGTGAAAGTTAACCTTTGTCCTGTATATTTTGTAGATTAAATGAATGAATTCGAGAAACATAATGTATTTTTTAAAAATATCTCTCTATTATCGTGTATAGTAAGTATTAAATTCCTATTTACAATATGTAAAGTAAAATTCAAGCGTTTGGAGATCATCAACACATGGCAAAAAAAAAAGCAAAGAGTCTCTCATGCTTTAGTGTTGAGATGGGTTCTCTCTCTCTCTCTCTCTCTCTCTCTCTCTCTCTCTCTCTCTCTCTCTCTCTCTCTCTCTCTCTCTCTCTCTCTCTCTCTCTCTCTCTCAGCGTTATTATGATAAGTGACACCATCACCAGCAACAGCGAGAACAGTCTTTTCATCATTAGGAGAGCGTTGCATTCTAACCCTTAAAAGACACGGAAAAAGCCTCGTTTCCGGAGATAGACATCTCATCTTTATTTCCAAAGAACGCCGTCTGCAACTCTGAAAATATATGTACTACTTAAAGGAGGTGGAAATGCAAATACAGAATTCTCATCTGTGATGTTTTTCATTATCTTTACTTTTTTTTAAATTCTTTTTCCTTTTAGTTATGATTTTTAATGAAAGGTACGATCACAAATCGCCGCTTCCGCTTATATATTATATAAAAAACAATACTCATATATATATTATTTTGTTATTCATTTATTTATTTATTTATTTATTTATTTTTTTTTTTTTTTCAAATTTTAGAAAGTCAATAATGGAAATCAGTTATATGTGTCTTTTAGGTGTACGGCTTATATAATTTTAAAAGTTATACGGATGGCTAACACAAATATATTTCTTTTAGAAAATTAAATAGAATATAATTCCTAGAAGTTTATCATTCATTGCATATAAAGTCGTATCAAACAGTATTCTCACGAAACAGATTATGTAATCACATAATTTAAATCCCAATTCACACTCTCCTTTGACAATACGTAAGGAATATATATAAAAAGAAATGTACAGTTTTCAATTAAATAAAATCAAAAGAAACTCGCACGCTGCTACAGGCAGAGCCCGGGTGTAAATTGTGCTCTTGGTTTCTATTGAATGAATAGTCACACTTCATTTCCTTAGTAGTAAGGTATAATAGAGTTTTTGCCTAATGGTAGTTAGATTGAGTGACTAATGCAATAGATTCAGTGATTATACGGAGTTCTGAACACTTAAATTCGTTAAAGAAATCGAAACACCAAATTGAACTAGGCTTAAACAGTTACTATCAGTTCAGTCCCTTGAGAACAGTTAAACTCACTCAAACCAAAGTATTATCATCATAGAGATCAGAGATGTAGAACATAAGAGAGATGAATCTTAACTATTATCTGTTTTTTGGATGACTGTTGTAGCTGAAGTTCCAGATATGTATCTTCCTCAGATTAAAAGTAACAATGATTTACCCACCCTCGGGTATGCATTCTAATAACTGTCACATGGTTCATCATCATAAACTTTATGTCAATATTTCCCCAGGATGTTACTAAATTTATTCCCATTCACTTAATGAAAACACTTTCGCAAAGAAACTTGTATCTACAAAGGTTTAACTTCATTTGGGAATCGCGGCTCTTTTTTTAAATGACGTGACTTCCATTCCAACATCTACGTATGCTTCGTTCAATCACGGCCCTTCTAGATTTCCTACATAGTATTACTGATTCCACACCATGATAAAAATACTCTGTGATAGATGTGTATGTGTCGTAGTAGATTAATTAAAAATCATGTATCTATACTTACTTGTTATGTTTGTAAATTATATATTGCGCTGAGTAATTATATGACAATAAAACAATGATGGTGATAACGAATATAAATACTACAACCAGGATCCATACACTGTATGGCTCCTGACTAAAACGATTAATTATATCACTATTTTTTTTTTTTAAAGCATTTAAGACTTACTTCGCAATCCTCCTCTCGAGAGGTTGTTTCTAACATAAAATCTTTACAACAGTCCTCTTTTTTCATCATAGCTAAATATACAATGAAAGTGTAAAAACATTTTAACATTGCATTAAATACAATGTGTAACCATTTCTGAAGCGAAAAGTTTATTAGTCATGGCAATGATATTGTATCAATAATAAATATTTTTATGTAACGTTTATAATAATGTTATTCTATCATTCCAAGCAGAAATACATTCTTATCAAAGTGGGCTTTATGTATTTTTTTGTATTCAAAGATATTAGAAAATAGAGAAGGGGTAATATATAAACACATTTAATATCATCTGCACAAAAGACAAGTTTTGCAACGAAGCTTTTAACAAAAACTAGCTTTCATGCAACTACAGCATTGAAGAATACTACTCTACAGAGCTGTATATTATTATTATTTTTTTTTTATTAAGCACTGTTAGGAATGATACATGCAGACTTTCAATGTAGCCAAATATTTTAAACTAATGATTTAAGGTGCCATAAGTACTAATCACATATGTGAATGAAGTCTTATGCAATAAACACCATATTTGATAAGTGTCTGCCTTCAAGTATGTTTGTTAAGTTAGAATTAAATTCATACTGAGTAAATAGTCATACTATGTGGTAACCACAAGATATATAGCCGTTGCGTCACATTAATTAGTTCTATTTACAGTACTTACGAGACATGTGATGTTATTTCCGAATATTGATATGCAGGTAAGGAACATGATTCAACACAGGACAAGTGAGTCGTGTCAAATGTAGGATTGGCTACAGAAAATCGTCGTGTGGCATCTTTTAGCATTAGTGCACGTGTTTTTATTTTATATTTGCGTTTTTGTGAGTTTTTTTTTATAACATACCCTTTCTGGTGAGAATGAAATAGGGATTGTTCCTGCTACGCCTTATAGTACTGTACTCCTTCAGAGTACGTTTATAAAGAATAAGGAAAATATATGAATAGATATTTATTAATAGAAAAGCATTCTCAGATAATAAGCATAATTTTTTTTGTTTCCTACCAAGCTCAGTCACAAGCGGTGCATTTCATATGATAAATCTTGGAGACATTGGTACTCAAATTATATTCAATCAAAATCTGTTTCGGAATAAATTCATAGGTTACTTCCTGTTCTATATAAAACCAAAGAATTCAGTAGCAAAGATTGGGTGCATTCATTCTTAAATTTCCCGTTGTACAAAGCATAACAAACTCAATATAACTAGGTGAATATTGCTACTGCATATTTCATATCCATGCAGATTGTATTTCTATGTTGTCAAACTCAAGGAAACTAGGGCCAAATCCATTTATCAATAAAGGCATATAGGACTTGAGGCCAAAGACAGTTTTTGGCACTGAAGTCGTCTGTTTTTTTTTTTTTTTTTTTTTTTTTTTTTTTAGGAAAGGGATATAAATATAGATAACCATTAAGGATACCAAACTCTTAAGACTAAAAACAACATACTTGTGAAATCAGACCTATAAATGTTAAGAAGATCTATAATGTTATTCAAGAAATTCCCCCAAGAACTCTGCAGATACACCACTTGCACGTGCCATATATCTTGAAGGGAACCGACTCAAAATGTTTGCATTATTGACAATGGAAATGCAGGAATTTCCACCCTACTCCTTTACTCAGCTTTGTGGATTTTTATCATTTTTCGGTTTCTTTTTATTTATTTATTTTTTTTTTTTTGGTGGAGCCAATGAAAAATTTTACTACAAAAGGAAATAAAATCCAATAATAATTGTTCATAAAATTTGGTCCAACAATCCAAAGTGTACTAAGCATCCCTAACTCACTCTGTCTCCTGAGAGGACTAATGGGTATCCATTGGTGGAATTGATCGACTTGAATTAAAGTTTTTTTTGTCATCCTAGCATCTAATGTTATTGATGCTGACCTCCATTGGGGGAATGTTAATATTCTTTTGTCTAAAAAGAGCTTTTCCAAGATAAAAAACACACTTTTTTGTGCAATGTCAATTAGCTTTTCTAAGAACAAGTTGAAATAAATGGAAAATAAGGAATGAGTCCTTAGAAGATTATGCCTTTATTCTGAAACTACGCAAATAAATTGTACACAGGCATAATCATACAAGCAAAAGCTATTACTTACAATAATATGTGTTATTGAATTTTACCAATTGCTAAGAGGACAAAGGGGCTTATGGTTTAAATGTGTATGCGATCAAAGGGTAAATTGAAGTAATCACTGCTTGGTAGCTGAGACAGCAATAAAGCGTATGAAATTAGCAGGTAGTTGTGAACCAAAAAGCCGTGGAGTTTATGGAAATTACTTCAAATCCACTCTGTTGTAAGACATACAACTCTGGAAGATTGGAGTCTTTTCTGAAAAGTCTTCCAATCAGGGCCTATGCCCTAGCACTAAATGACATTTATTCCTCATTTGTATCGTTCTATCCTTTTTTTCAGAAAATTTTCATTGATCATATAGAACATTCTTACGCTTGTCTGTGATGATTACTTCATACCGTTTGCATTAGATTTTATTTTAACTCCTAAAAGATTTTAGTGAACTACTCATTAGGCTGATTAGTACCATAGTTACTAATATGGTAGAGAATCCCTCCTTCTAACCAAGAGCCTTAGATACATAATTCAGATACCCAGCCTTTTTCATTATTTAACAAAGATGATCGATGTAATTGAACATCTTTCATTCTATCTGCATTTGGTAAATATATCATAAGGAGAACCTCATACGAAAAAAGGGTCCTCTTATAGTGAGGTAAGTAAATTCCTTTGAGTTCGTGTCGGCTCCTTGTCTTTGTGAGTTTTAGTATAAAGAAATCCATTTCAAATGCTCACTTCTGACCAGAAGTATCGATTATCGTCCTTCGCACTGAAAAGCTTATTGAGGTGAGAATGCAACTGATAAAATAAAGAGATTTTCCTTTTAATAAATACTCCAGGAAATATCTTGACAATTTAAAGTTATAAGGACAGTTATCAATTCATGAGAGTCTGTATGATGCTGTTAGTTAGTAGATGATCACTGTCCTAATGTTATGGAACCTCATTCTATGTTAGAGTTATTTGTGAACATACTTCAAAGTACAGTGCAGTATGGGCAAACCATACCAGAATGACTATAACAGGAAATTCATGATCTTTACCTTATTGGCCACATGAAGTTAATTCCCGTCCCTTGAGTAATAATATTTTTCATTAGGAACTTTTCTAAATTTTTGCATATTTTTCCCTACTGGCCTTGAAGTAAATCTACTTTCCATGAGAGGTCTAATATCCAAAAAAAAGAGAGAGAGAGAGAGAGAGAGAGAGAGAGAGAGAGAGAGAGAGAGAGGAGAGAGAGAGAGAGAGAGAGAGAGAGAGAGAGAGAGAGAGAGAGAGAGAGAGAGAGAGAGAAGCCATCTTTCTAGTGATTGATAATCTCCAAAGCAATCTTTATCCGAATAAATCAAAGCTTTTAAGAATTTCTCTAATGGATATCTACATTTACCTGGCATCAACAATTGTATGAAAAGGCTTGTCATGTTGAAATAGATTTTCCAACAGAGGTGAATGAATCTAAGGTTGTAAAAACAAAGATACTCCAAAAATTGGAAAAGGAAAAAATAAAAAGTCTAATAAATGAAAGACATGCAAGAATTTTTGTAGGGAAAATTAAAACACGACAGGGACTGAACATGGACAGTTTAGTCTGTAAGCTTCAATAAACTTGAGAATGTACACTGAAAAGATTTTCTTCATGACCGAGATTTGAAATAGAATTAAATCTTCCTTAAAAGTCAATTTTCCCTTAATTGGAATCAGAAACGTGGGTACTCCAACCAAATTAGAGAATTCTTATCCAGTATGGACTTCTAACCCGATCTCCGTTATAGTTCTGTCTGCCTCTGCCTGGCTGAGGAAGAGTCCTTAGTGGAAGAGGATGATAGCATCCTCTTAAGAAAAGCTTTGGAGAATAAGATTTGACCCATTTGGATTCTAAAATAATATTAATCTCTTTACTTAGGGTTGTTATGACCGATGTGGTAACGTCACTAGCTGATGAACTCTAGAATGGGGTTCGCATCCCACTCAAACTCTTTAGTTCCTTTGGTTGCTGTAACCTCACCATCCTTGTGAGTTAATGATGGGGGTTCTGGGCGAACCTATAGGTCTATCTGCTGCGTCATCAGCAGCCCTCCTTGGTCCAATCCTTGGCACTGATCATATGTATATGTGGCCTTCTTTATGGCATTGTCACAGTCCTTTACCTCTGTCTTTCTTGAGCGGCCTTTAAACCTTTAAACCTTTGAAATGCAGATTTAATTATCTTTGAATGCATCAGCTATGAATAAGACAAGGGATACCAGAAAAACTTTCAAGTCGTATTCTAAATAGCAGATGTTAACTAAGAAAGTTATACAGTGAATCTCTGCAGCTTGTGAAGTGTAAAGGCAAAAATGAAATGTTGAGAGGAAGGCCAATGATGATGATCTGTCACATATAGGAAATTCGATAGCAAAGGAAAAAAAAAAAACCTAGGTACATTAATAAATCCATCATCTGCAATTTATGCAAAATTTTCACCGACAAACCAAAGGTTAAAGCCTCTTATGAAAAATATATCAATATTTAAGGGAAGATACAAGTAAAGCCATGTATATTAATTTTGGCTGAAGTAGGTCAATAGAAAGTAACAAATATAACATCCAAGATAGGAATAGCTAAAATACTGTTAACAGTAGAAGCACATCCGCTAAAGGTAGCATTGCCATTTTTAAACATGCAAAGACACACAACCATATCAGTGCCAGTTAGTTTGTTATAATATGCAGTAAAAGGAAGTAAAGACCTATGGTATTGCAAAAAGTGACATCATAGCAAAGTAGCGGCATAAGAACGATGAAATCCTACAAACAACTAAGAGGCACGGCCATTGAGGAGGACTATCGAAGGCAGTAATATGGAATATATGTAACATTAGCTTACAGATGAAGGGCCCAGGATGCTGCTGTCATCCAGATATGGTAACATTGTAACAAATATAGAGCAAATATTTTTTTAGAACTGTACCATTGTTATTTCATATATGGATATACCGTAATAAAGTCTAAGCATTTTGGTAATACTGTATTATGAAATAATTTTAGGTTATGTAATGTATAGATTAAATCTTGGAATTTACTTTAGCAACACAAAAAGGTATATTTTTAATACATTACTCAAGAACCTTGATCAGTGCTCAGTTGATTGTTTGGTAGATTCGTGCATTAAGACTGGCTAATCAATAATCCTAGATTATTAACACCTATGTCTTGTATCTGCAATACTACACCACCTACCTATTTTCCTCATATCGAAAAACTTTGAGGAAAATATATTTGCATCAGACAATTACAAGCCAATACAATATATCATCTATATCCTAATTCATATATAGTACACGAGGAAGCAAGAAAATCAATGAAACTACCTGTACTTGATTATAGGGACAACCCACATCTTTAAGTAAATACAAGTTCCTTACCAACGAAAATTTGCTTTAAGAGTAAAACAGCAAGCCTAGCCATAATGAAATGGAAAAAAAAACGATATTCTTTAACAAAAACTAGCAAATGCTACATGTAGTTTAACAGATTATGCATAACAAATCTTACTCTTGAGACTAGCTCAAGTGAATTCAGGTTATAGAGTACTTGATAGTACCTGCCATATCCAAGTTATAATGTAACTAAAGCATTGTAGTCCGAATATTTCAAATCACTGAAAGAAAACTTGAATACGTTAAAAAGAAACAATTTCACCAGCTTGCCAAGCAATTAGAAAAAATGGACCACTCTTATAATTCATCCGGAACTTAGTTTTCTTTATCTTTTTTTTTTTTTTTTTTTTTTTTTAGAGAGGCCAAGCTATTCACAAGGAAGATGAACTTACAAATGAATTTGAAGGGATTTTCATTGAAATAATGAAACACAGACAAAGAGAATGACCGTGAGGAGTAACTAGCCAAGTTAGAACAAAATCTTGTTAGATTGAAGACGGCATTATTAATTTTGTGGAAATCCATCTCCTTCAAAAAAAAAGATAAATAAATAAAACAAAAGTCCATCATGAAAATAAATGCTAACCAGTGACGAATTCAGGTTTAATAGTGGGAATAAGATTATTGTGTTAACATTTCAGACTATCAAAACAATGTAGATATAGTCTGAAGTAATTTCAGATGTTCCTTTTTCATATTCCACAACATTAAAAAGTTACCTTCTTATCATATTTTGATAGATTTGTGATAAAGTTGACAAGAGAACAGGAATGCCTTTACAACTGTGCATTTATATGATAGTTAATTAGCCATGGGAACTAGATGACGGAAATTTTATTCAAGGTCTGATTTCATAAAAGACATGCATAACATATATCAGAATACACTACTTTAATAGTTAAGTCAATAAAATTTTATCCTATAGAGAAGTATAAAATTCAGATATTTGAAATTTGATGATGTCTTATATACAGTAACAAAAGCATACTAAACCTGCAGTGATTTAGGGTATTTTACAATTATTTGTGGATTTTGTGAGATTAACTTTAAAAAACCGTAAAAATAGTTTCACTTGAAAATTTCCATAAGACTAAAGTAATGTTTTACTTATTTTGTTCTAAATCAAGAGATGACAGCATTCCTCAGATCATCTAGGACTATTTGCCTTAAGTAATAGAACTATTACTGTCCCATAACAGTGCCCGTAGTTGTACACTAAAAGAAATAGAGAGAATTTTATCACTTTTGGTTTTCTTACAATGAAATTTCATGAAAATACAGAGCAGGTGTAAATCAAGAATATGCCAAGTCTTGTCTTATAGAAAATATAATGATGAGCTTTAGAGGTATAAAAAATGCAATTTAAATAGTGATCTAAAAACATTTTTTGGAGTCTCTAAAAAGAATTCAAAGTACAGTGAATTACCTTGTTTTTTTTAGAATTTAATTCATGCTTTAAAGCTACAAAGCTATGACTTTCGGTTTCTGAACTTCTTGCCATCCTGTACAGTAATTGGTGGCTAATTGTGCTCTGCAAAAAAGGGTCATGAAGGAATGAGTTTTGAGAGCTAGTAAGGAACAGTTTAATATATTTGTAGCTTCCCGTATTTACGTGCAATTGGAGTGCTTATTTCGAATTTGATCTTAATCCTGACACCGCCGTGTCAAACTATCCAAATTTCATACATTTTACACAGTTCATCATACTTTCGTTTCCGAGTCCTCCATATTTGAAAATTAATGAAGTTTCATGTTCTTTTATATTGTACAAATATTTTCTATGGAATTTTCCAAGTAATCATTGACTGCTTAAATGTTCTTTAACTTTAGACTGTAGGGTAAGATTAGCCCACCTACCGATGCATAGCAATAACTTTCAATATAATTCTATTAAATTGTATGTTCCTATTTTGAAGCTTTTTGTATATCTTGTGAAATTATTTAGTTACAATCGTTGTAGGGCAAAACTAGGGAAAACATTTTTCTGCAACTCCTAATTGTTTGTTGACACCGGGAGAATGTTTAGTGAAATGGGGAAAAATTATAGAATGGTTCAATAAATGATTTGTAGAAAATAAGACTGGGTTTAAATGTATTTTTTGGTGTTATGGCCGTTTTTGACTAATTCTTGGCGGACATCACTCGTAGCAGCCTTCATCGTATTACAAATATTACTTTACCGAATGGAGTTAATGATTTACTGTACTTTGCTCTGCAGTATGCTTTCTTTGCTCAGGATTAAACTCCTCTTGCTCCAAAAGTCCCATGAAGGACATTGATTGCTCCTATGTTCTGGCAAGCTCTTTCGCTATGCCTCTTTTAGTCAAGTAGGAAGATAGGGTTCCCATGCACCCCCATGATACATTTTTTTAACTTGCATTTTTGCAATCCCTGGGGTATCTGGGAACAGAATCCCCTTTGTTCTCATTCAAGAAAATGTCCCATGTGGGTCATTTAGCCGTCTATTTGTCCGCCATCTTAGATTTCTTGAGATGTAAAAGTTAGGGGTAGGGAAATATAAAGGACCTTTTCGTAAAGAAATAAATTAGTTACAGGTACAAACTAGGTATCATTGGAAAGGGTATGAACAGCACTATCACAAGAACCCATCACTTATTCGGTCATGACATTGATGACGTCATCAGAGGTCAAAAGGTCACGTTAAAGGGGCACTAGTCAAAATTCGGGCCAATCCAATTTGTTAACCATCCTGCACCTAACTGAATAAATATTTTGGATTCTACTTTGCTTCAAAGAAAGTGTACATGAATAGGTAGTTTTTAAATCAAAAACAAATTAATTAACTAGAGTGTAACCCTTTCCACAAATAAAACGAAAATATTGAAAAAATATTTTTTTTAAATGAGATTAATGTGAAATTCCAGTTCGACACATCTTTGTTTTCTCTGCCTTTCTGTTATGGTAAAAGGTCTTATATTTTCCAATGAGTCCCGAAATACAGTCTATGTATAATTCCATTGGTATCTTCACTTGGTATTATCAGAATATGCATTACACACACACACACACACACATATATATATATATATATATATATACATATATATATATATATATATATATATATATATATATATATATATATATATATATATATATATATATATATATATATATATATATATATATATATATATATATATATATATATATATATATATAGATAGAATGTCTGATAACGAGTTGCTATAACACGCATGCCAAAAATGTATTAACTTGCAATATTATCATGACTGCCAAAAGTCTCAATGTTCATATTAATCTAATCTTCATTATCACTGAAAAGTTCTTCATTGTCACTGTCTTGGTCAGCCTGTTTTCCATCAGGGTCATTATCACACTGTTCCACATCTTCCGTAGGCTTGTGAACTAAGTCTATCAAGGCAGGGAGAAGTACCGGGCTGGAAGACCACACTGGCTCCAGAATACCCTCACAATTTTGTTCCCAACCTTGATCAGGATCATATGGCTTTGGAGACCAGAAGATTGGAATATCTGCTCGCTTGTAGATAGCTAGAACTTGAACGCTGTGGATTTCCAAATCCAGATTTCAGAAGTGACAAGCTGAAGACCCGACTTTAAAGACACGAAATTAATGAGAGCATCGCTTTGACAAAAGTTTTTCCTGGGGACAGGGGATGCATAACCTTCAACCTGTTGTACAGCAAAAGCATCTCTGTTGCGGAAGCAGTGACATATGCATATAGACTTGGTTCCAGAGACAAGTTTGAGGATGTTGCCTTGCACTTGCGCATTGCTGTTCAGAGGATGTTCCATGAGTCAACACCACTTCCTTGGCCTCCAACAGCTGATGAGCTGGATGCCAGAGCATCAGAAGAATACCTTCCAACCTCACCATCAGATGATTGTAACTGGTATGCTTTGCCGCTCACAGCCACCAGTGCTGTGCCACAGTGCTCCATGCGAGATGCGAGGTCCTGTCGACTCTTCTGGTGGATGAAGTAGTCGTGGAAAAGTCTGAAAAGTGCCGTCTGGTCCTTTCCATAGCTCAGGTGAGATTTAACCACATTTGCTTTACCACCTTGATATATAGTTTAACTACATTCTGTAATGAAAATGTAAACCATTTTCTGTCTAATGTCTAGTGGTTTCATTTCCAGGACATCTGCCGTGCTGTGGCAAATGGAGAGTGGACATTACCTAAACACATTCTGCCTTGCAGCACCTTACGACACCTGTAGACTGTTCAATACTGACAGCAGAGTGACCTTGCCTTCATGCTGCTGGTCAAATCCCAGAACCTGGATGAGCCACTAGACCTTGATGAACTGATGAGATATTCACTTACCCCTGTACCACTTAGCCTGGGTACTGCTGATGGTTTCTTCAATAAGACCAACAAAGCTGCACTTCTGCATTTCTTCATAGACGACAGTCACAAGGATATTCCTTATCCGAAGGGTGCCCTGCACATCCAAGATGGCAACACCCTTTTCCATGCCCTGACAAATATATCGCCTACGTTTGGAGAAATATGTCTGCAAGTCTTAGATCAGATGGTGGCAAAGAAAGATTTTATCTTCTCAACTGATTCTTACCATGCTGATTCTATCAAGGCTCAGGAGAGATTACGCCGAGGATCTTCTCAGCGTTATCTGATACAAGGGCCAGCGACAAGAAAACCAAATGACTTCAAACTATTCCTGGCAAATGAACACCATAAAACACAGCTCTGTGAACTACTATTCAAGGTTTGGAGCAGCAATGCAGCAGCATCTCGCATGGAGCACTGTGGCACAGCACTGGTGGTTGTGAACGGCAAAGCATACCAGTTACAATCATCTGATGGTGATGTAAGTAATTGAATTCCATTAATCTAATACGGTTAACCATTTGCCTACTGTGTAAAATCAGTATGTATGATAAGTTCCACATTATCATTTCATGTTGCAGCACAAGAGGTTCACAAGCTTACGTCTAATCAGGAGGAAACAGACACAAGGATTGTGCTGTACCTGAAGTATGCAGCAAAACTGGGTTACAAGTCAGCTGTAGTCAAGACGCCAGACACTGATATCTTTGTCATTCTCCTGTTTCATGCTAACACCATAGGTCTTACCATCTTTCTTGACATCGGAATTGGTAAACTTCGTCAAATGGTCAACATAATTCAAACGGCAGAATCCATGGGTGCTGATAACGGTAAAATGGTCCTTGACCTGTACGTGTTCACCGGGGAGGACGTTACAAGTTCCTTCAAGGGAAAGGGCAAGATTGGACCCCTTAAGAAGTTACGTCATCCAATTCATCATGAAGCTTTCAGGTCTTTATCTTGTTATCTATATGTATGCAATGCCCTGACTATTACACTTTCTTATCAACTTTGTGCGGCAATTGATATAATTATACTCATCTCCTTTCAGAAACCTTGAGGATGAATGGTCGGTAGAGACAGAAACGATTGATGATATCGAGGCATTCACATGTCTGATGTATGGCTACTCCAGACAGAAATCTATTGACACTGTACGCGGAATCATGTTAAGGAAGATGGTTGGGAAAGATGAGCAACTGACAACAAAATCGAAGATTGACCTCTCCCATTTACCACCTTGCCAAGATAACCTTATCCCACACATTCTTCGAGTGAACCATCGCCTAGCTATCTACAAGCGAGCAGATATCCCAATCTTCTGGTCTCCAAAGCCATATGATCCTGAACAAGTTTGGGAAAAAAATTATGAGGGTATTCTGGAGCCAGTGTGGTCTTGCAGCCCGGTACTTCCCCTGCCTTGATAGACTTAGTTCATAAGACTACGGAAGAGATGGAACAGTGTGATGATGACCCTGATGGAGAACAGGCTGACCAAGACAGTGACTATGAAGAACTTTTCAGTGATAATGAAGATTAGATTAATATGAACATTGAGACTTTTGGCAGTCATGATAATATTACAAGTTAATACATTTTTGGCCTACGTGTTATAGCAACTCGTTATCAGACATTCTATCTATCTATCTATCTATCTATCTATCTATCTATCTATCTATATATATATATATATATATATATATATATATATATATATATATATATATATATATATATATATATATATATACATATATATATATATATATATATATATATATATATATATATATATATATATATATATATATATATATATATATATATATATATATATATATATATATATATATATATATGTGTGTGTGTGTGTGTGTGTGTGTGTGTGTGTGTGTGTGTGTGTAATGCATATTCTGATAATACCAAGTGAAGATACCAATGGAATTATACATAGACTGTATTTCGGAACTCATTGGAACATATAAGGCCTTTTACCATAACAGAAAGGCAGAGAAAACAAAGATGTGTCGAACTGGAATTTCACATTAATCTCATTTAAAAAAAAATATTTTTTTCAATATTTTCGGTTTATTTGGGGAAAGGGTTACACTCTAGTTAATTAATTTGTTTTCGATTTAAAAACTTCCTATTTATGTACACTTTCTTTGAAGCAAAGTAGAATCCAAAATATTTACTCAGTTAGGTGCAGGATGGTTAACAAATTGGATGGGCCTGAATTTTGACTAGTGCCCCTTTAACGTGACCTTTCGACCTCTGATGACGTCATCAATGTCATGACCGAATAAGTGATGGGTTCTTGTGATAGTGCTGTTCATACCCTTTCCAATGATACCTAGTTTGTACCTGTAACTAATTTATTTCTTTACGAAAAGGTCCTTTATATTTCCCCTACCCCTAACTTTTACATCGCAAGAAATCCAAGATGGCGGACAAATAGACGGCTAAATGACCCACATGGGACATTTTTTTTGAATGGGAACAAAGGGGATTCTGTTCCCAGACACCCCAGGGATTGCAAAAATGCAAGTTAAAAAAATGTATCATGCCGGTGCATGGGAACCCTATCTTCCTGCTAGACGATTTAGCCCCGTTGGCTAGTATTTGGGCGTTAATTATCATTAATACAAAATTAAAGGGGTGAATACACATTTAACAAGGGGCGAATTGTAGCTTTGCGTTACAGATGTTCGAACATAGACTTTGCTTCCTTTTTCAATGATCAGACTAAATATATTAAAAACGTTTCTTCCCTATCCTTTTATTTTGATTAATAAAACAAAAGCTATGATTATATTTCATATTCCAACATTGAAGATGAATAGGTTTAAAATATAAAACTTTATGTCCTTTATTCGGTTAAATATAGCCTAACGATTTAACAGTAAATGAGTAATATGATATGAAATATGGAATACTCTGAAAGAATAAGATAAAATGACTGTATATTATACCTACTTCTTATGTGCTACATTGCTTGGCCAAGTATCTTTAGAAGCATCTTTTATCAAATACCAAATTAAGTGATATTTTTTATTCTTGTACTTTCAAGATATGTTGATTAGAGTATAAGTTGCTTTTATTATATTATATTATATTATATTATATAACACTCATGAGTAATTTTCCTTTACTTTATTTCATATGGTCCAATGATTAGAAATGTGTATTGTTTTGCTTGAAAGTATATACTTATATTCTGTATTTACTCCAATACGATTCATGCTTATGAGATAAATGCAATACTTGTGTTTTGTTAATTTATTAGATTAGGTGTTTATATAATTTTTTTCCCTTATTTGATGATTACTGGTTACTTTTTATACAACACGTTTATATTACATATGCAAATGTCATTTTTATTTTTCAAAAGATATAAATTGGTTGATATAATCCCTATCCTATGTATTATAAAACTGATGTACCTTAGGAAATTAAGTTATATCAAGAACTTGTATTTCTTGAAAAGGTGATTTAAAAATCTTCCATCTTTTTAATAAGAAAATAAATATATATCTGTAACAAAATTTCAGAAGATAAATTATACTTTCAAAATTCCATTCAAATTTTTCTAAACTTTTCTGTAGTTCATATTCAATGTATTAAAAAATAACTCTATTCAAAGTAAAGAATTTGTCTTCCGATACTTTCGTTATGCTACATCCATCAGATACGAGTTTTTCTTTAATCATAATATAACCCAAAATCAGTCATTCACAGAACAAGTTTACCCGCGTATTTTTACCTCACGCAATGACACCTGTCGAGGATTTTTTTTAATGGGGATTCTTAAACGAAGAGTGACAGTTACTGATGGGTGTCATTATACACTGAAATCATTCTTTTCTTGTTTGAACAGCCTTTCCAAAAGATTTTCCGGAATTAAGAAACGATATCAGGGTTTGTATAAACGATTTACAGCATTTAGAAAACTATTTTATATTATTTAACATTTGAATAAGGTTTTTTATTGACAGAGAAATCATGAAGTAGGTATTATATAAAATTCAAATAAATGTTAAGCTGATGATACAAAGCACACAATTGATTTTTTCTATTCTACATCCCTTTTCCTGCTAATGGCATCTGACATATAACTCTACCGTCAAAGCAGTGGACGTGTTCATAAAACCAAATGCTCTGTATCTAGGTTATTGGAACACTCTGTCAGTCACAAAATTCTTCGCAAAGTGCTCCGTAACTGATTGCACCGTTGATAAAACCTTTAATTGAATATAAAACTTCTCAGAATTCTATGCATAGTGCCACATTTTCCTATAATGATGTGCTCAGAACTATTTTGGGCCCGTACTAGAAGCGTAGTGACGTTGTTTGGGAAAATATATTGACAGTTTTTGTTTTAGATAAAAAAAATGCATACTTTTCCCAATCATCATACCATACAAGGGAGCATTCCACTCACTAAGTTGTCATTATTATTATTATTATTATTATTATTATTATTATTATTATTATTATTATTATTATTATTATTATTATTATTATTATTATTATTATTATTATACCATATGAGACTAATATAGATGTAGAGAGTACAAAAATAGGTAAAATATTACAAATACATTACCAATTTTTACTACTAGTTTTTTATATTCAGTTTTTACTTATTCAAAATTTTCTCATATACTTAATTTGTCTAGTTCATCTAGTTTACATTATTATTATTTTTTTTTTTATTTTTTTTTAACATTA
>NC_090729.1:12242918-12245418 GCF_036898095.1 Palaemon carinicauda
CTCCATCTTTGGTACTATGGAGGACTCTACAGAAGTTGTTGTTGCGACTCCCCCATTCAAACTTTCATCATTCGCCAGTGGAGAGGTGTTTGCGTGGTTTCAGAGCGCAGAAGTCCAGTTACGCATGAAGGGCGTGACTCGCTCAACCACCAAAGCATATATGTTCTCCGGCGATAGCCGAGGACACCTTCCCGGAAATATCCTACTGGCTATGTGAACAAGGAGATACCCCAATAGCGTATGACGCCCTCAAAACATACCTTCTGGAGCAATACTCGCCGTCGCTAGCCGCCGTATAGCAAAGATTTTTCAGCTCTTGCAACAACCGTTTGGGGGGACCAAAGGGCTTCGCTTGCCCTCAGAGAAATGACCAGTATCGCTCGCCTGCAACCTTCCGCAGACGGCATTCCTCATGAGGTGAACCTACTTCGTACCCTTTGGATACGCCGTTTACCCGGACCTATATGCCCTGCCATACCCGATGTCGATAGTTTACCCATAAAGGACTTGATGACCAAAGCCAACACCCTTATGGACAGCCACATCAAGACCTCCATCAACACCTCCACCCCTGACAAAGAGGACGCCTATTCACCGTCAACCAAAGCTGACGTGAAGGCCGTAGGGCATACACACTTACCCCAGGATGTGCCGAAGCGACGACAAAGCCACCCACAACCCACCACTCGCTTGCGCCCCAACCAACGACTTCTACAACCACTTACTACCTCCCATCCGCCGCAATTTTGCTACTACCACTTCAGATTCGGGGGCAACCATGAAGAAATGTGCTAAGGACTGTCAGTGGCCAAAAAATGTGTAAATAGGCCATCGCTCGTGGCGGGTGGCCTCCGTGTTTCTAATCTTTTCTTTTTATATGATGCAGGAATGGGCGTGCAATTTTTGTACACCTGGGTGCTTGACGTTCTCTCTTGCCAAGGGAACTCTTCAGGACACAATGTAGTCTGTCTACGTCTGCCGACGTCCGCTTGGTAGCTGCCAACGGATATGCAATATCCACTTACGGTTACGAGAACCTCACTTTTTCGTTCGGAAACGGTAAATTTAATTGACAGTTTCTCGTTGCTGACGTCACATTGCCAATTCTCAATGCGGATTTTCTCTCTCTTTTCCACCTTCTGGTCTATGTCGCCCAACGACAATTGGTCAACGCAGACTCGTACTTGTCGACACCTCTTCCACCTGCCCCCTCCCCCCTTCTCTCCACATCAGCGCACCCACGTATGCCTACTCCCACCTCCTCACGTCGTACCCGAAACTATTCGATCCAGAACTTAGCCAAACACCCACGGCTCCTGCCAAGCATTGTATTTATCACCACATCAAGACGACGGGACCCACACTCTTCGCAAAATTCAGACTTCTAACACTGGAACAATTGGCAGCCGCCAAACAGACGTTTGGTGAAATGGGAGGAATGGTTGTCACCCTTATACATCGTTCTGAAGAAGGACGGCTCCCTGTGTCCGTGCGGGGATTACAGGCGCCTGAACATGCAAACAGAACCGGATCACTACCCCCTCCCAAACATTGCCGACGTGACCTCCTACCTGTACAAAGCAAAGGTTTTCTCTACGCTCGACCTTCTGAAGGGGTATTATCAGGTGCCTATGAACCCAAAATACATACCCAACACCGCCATCACAACTCCATTTGGTACATACACCTTCAATTACTCTTGTTTTGGCCTTCATAATGCTGGGGCCACTTTTCAATGTCTCATGGATGTCATCTTAGGGGACCTCCCCTTCTGTGTATGTTATGTGGACGACATACTTGTGTTCTCCTCCTCAAAAGAGTAACAACTACGTCACCTGCGCATCGTGCTCGACCGCCTACAACAAAATGGCCTTGTAGTCCGGTATGACAAGTATACCTTTGGCGCCAACGAAGTGTCGTTCTTAGGACACCGCATCACTCCTGAAAAAGTCCATCCCCTCCCTGAGAAGGTAACAGCCGTTCAGGACTTCCCTGCGCCCTCGACCGTCAAAGCTCTGCAGGAATTCTTGGGCATGATCAACTATTATCACCGTTTTTCTGCCATCTATTGCCACCACTCTTGCTCCTCTCTACGCCTCCGTCAAGGGCAAGCCAATGCACCTCAAGTGGGGTCCCCTTCAAGAAGCGGCCTTCCGCAATGCAAAGAAGGGCCCTGTCAACCGCTTTGGCTCTCACTTTTCCTATCCCACATGCCCATCTCTGTCTCTCCACCAATGCCAGCGACGTCGCTATTGGTGAAGTAATCGAGCACGTGGTCAATGTCTTGCCCAGCCCATTGGCCTTCTTCAGCAGAAAACTGTCCAAGGCCAAATCGGCTTCTTCTACCTTCTATCGCGAATTGCTGGCGGTGCACTTGGCTGTACGTCACTATCGCCATTTCTTAGAGGGTACGCCCTTTGTCATTTGCACAGACCACATGCCTCTGGTGCACGCCTTCACTCGACAGTCTGATGCCTGGTCCACCCATCAACGCCGACAT
>NC_090729.1:12252918-12255418 GCF_036898095.1 Palaemon carinicauda
AAGGCATTGTAATCAGATCCCAGTTGAACAGCGGTCAATGTGTTTCTTAACAGGGCATCGGCAATGGGATTCATTTTCCCAAGGACGTATTGAAGGGTGCAATTTCATTTAGTCACGGCGGAGAGATGTCAGCGTTGACGGGCGGACCAGGCGTCAGGCTGTCGAGTGAAGGCATGCACCAGAGGCATGTGGTCTGTGCAAATGACGAAGGGCGTACCTTCTAAGAAATAGCAAAAGTGACAGAGAGCCAGCAATTCGCGATCGAAGGTAGAATAACCCGATTCCGCCTTAGACAGCTTTCTGCTGAAGAAGGTCAATGAGCGGGGCGAGCCATTGACCACCTGTTCGAGTACTGCACCAATAGCGACGTTGCTGGCATCAGTGGAGAGAAGGAGAGGGGCATATGGACGGGAAAAGTGATAGCAGCATCGGTTGATAGGGCATTCTTTGCGTTGCAGAAGGCCGCTTCTTCAAAGGGACCCCACTTTAGTTCTTTTGACTTGCCCTTGAGGGAGGCGTAGAGGGTAGCAAGAGTGACATCAATGGCTTGCAGAAAACGGTTATTTTAGGTGATCATGACAAGAATTCCTGCAGTGCTTTGATGTTCGAGGGCGTGGGGAAGTTCTGAACGGCTGCTACGTTCTCAGAGAGGGGATGGACTCCTTCAGGAGTGATATGGTGCCTTAAGAACGACACTTCGTTGGCGCCAAAGGTACTCTTTCGTACCGGACAACAAAGCCGTTTTGTTGCACGATGCTCAGTGACGGAGGTGTTCCTCTTTTGAAGAAGAGAACACAAGTATGTCGTCCATGTAACATACACAGAAGAGGAGGACCTAAGATGCCATCCATGAGATGTTGAAAAGTGGCCCCAGCATTACGAAGGCCAAAACAGGAGTAATTGAAGGTGTATATACCGAAGGGAGTGGTGATGGCCGTCTTGGGGATGTCTTCTGACTACATAGGCACCTAATAATAACCCTTCAGGAGGTCTTGCGTAGAGAAAACCTTTGATTTGTGCAGGTAGTAGGTCACATCGGCGATGTTTTAGGGAGAGGTTAGGAATCCTGTTATGTTTGCATGTTCAGGTGCCTGTAATCCCCACACGGACGGAGGGAGCCGTCTTTCATCAGGATGATGTGTAATGGTGACGACCATAGATGTGAGGCTTTTGGCAAAGACCCATTTCTTCCATTTTGTCGAACGTCTGTTTAGCAATTGCCAATCAATCTGGTGCCAGACGTCGGAATTTTGCGAAGACTGGGGATCCCGTCGTCTATATATGGTGATAAATACCGTCCTTGGCAGGAGCCGTGGGCGTTTGGCGAAGTTCTGTATGGAAAAGTTCAGGTACGATTTGAGGAGGTGGGCGTAGGCATCCATTTGAGCGCTTATGTGGAGAGTGAGGTATCTTTTTCCTAAACATTATTTTCTGTATTATTTCTCGTTTTGCTATTATTACTTGTTAAATTTTACGTTATGGGTTTTGAGCTTCATTTTGATTCCCTTTTTTAGGTTGGGTATATAGATTTATTTGCCATAACTCTAAATCCTTCATTGTTTTGTAAGTAATTGGGAGTTGTGTTTCCATAATAATTACTATGTGAAATGCTTTCGAGTTCAAGTTACATTTTTCCAAATTTTTGCAGATGGTGTTTGCAGTATCGTAACTTCTATGCCGTTGACGAAAAAGTGTTCATTCAGTCGTAAAGAAGATAATTGAATAGGCAACATCGAATTCCAGTAACCAATCAACAAGTCAGAAATTCATACATTGAAAAAAAAAAAAATAATTTACTTGGAGCCAATTTTAGAATTCTAAGCAGAAACACATTATATTTTTAGCAGAGCAAACACCATATATGTATTTTATTTTTCATTCCTCTTTTTTATATAGAAGTATTTTTTTATCATGTCTATCAACTTACCCAGTTTATATAATTTTCTTCAACCTTAATTTTATCAATGGTCACAAACTGTAAATCAAAATCTGACACTTTTTCGGACACGGAAAAGTTCAGTTTCAAAATTGAATGTTTTTTAGGAAACTCAGATTAGGACGGTAAAATTAAATCATTTATTTATAGAATTTTATCTTAGATTATTTCTCTTTATTATATTATATTCTCCCATATTTATTCTTATGGGGTCTGTAAGAGATAAGTTTAATTCATAGTTCTGGAAAATATCCCCCTTTTATTAGCCAGGAGAGAACCTTTGACTCAGTAGATTTTCATTTTTTGTTCTGGATTTATAACATAAATGAGGAGTGTATGATGATAATTTATCACTTTCAAAAATGACTTGCAAATAGATGAATAATTATTTCATCACTCAGGTAGGGACTAAAAACCTGTAAGTGATAATGGAACACCAATTCGGCAGAAAATGCCCTTTGCTATATAAAAAAAGAAAAAAAACCTGGATTTCATCATCCATATTGGCCCTTTCATACACGAATATGTTTATAGCAAGGGGAAAATTGAGCAGAAGTTATTGGC
>NC_090729.1:12257918-12262918 GCF_036898095.1 Palaemon carinicauda
ATATGTATATATATAAATATATATATATATATATATATATATATTTTATATATATAAATATATGTATGTATGTATGTATATATATATATATATATATATACATATATATATATATATATATACATATATATATATATATATATATATAAGTTTATATACCTCCATATATATATATATACATATATATATATATATATATATATATATATCTTTTATGGCCTCTCGTGGCATGGTTGGTTTCGACCTGGCCTTTCATTAGAAGGGGCTATCGTTCGATCCCAAGTATGAGGTTGAAATTTATTTCTATTTGAACACGATGTTGTGTTGATATTCATCCATATTGACTCATTAGGGGTAATTTGAATGAATTACTACCAATTGTGTCACGTGATGGTCGGGATATCGGGTATAACTCGCTGGTAAGAGACTGATGTCTCGCCAGGTAAATCTTCGGACAGCTGGGTAGCGTCAGGTTCCGATATCTTTTATGGACTCTCGTGGCATGGTTGGTTGTGACCTGCCCTTTCATTAGAAGGGGCTAGCGTTTAATCCCAAGTATGAGGTAGAAATTTATATGTATCTATATATATATATATATATATATATATTTGTGTGTGTGTATTAATGCATATATATATATATATATATATATTTGTGTGTGTGTATTAATGCATATATATATATATATATATATATATACATATATATATATATATATATATATATCATACATACATATACCAAAGGCACTTCCCCCCAATTTTGGAGGGTAGCCGATAACAACAAGAAACAAAACAAAAAGGGGACCTCTACTCTCTACGTTCCTCCAGCCTAACCAGGGACCCAGCCGAGTTCAGCTGGTACTGCTAAGGTGCCACAGCCCAACCTCCCACATTTCCACCACAGATGAAGCTTCATACTGCTGAGTCCCCTACTGCTGCTACCTCCGCGGTCATCTAAGGCACCGGAGGAAGCAGCAGGGCCTACCGGAACTGCGTCACAATCGCTCGCCATTCATTCCTATTTCTAGCACGCTCTCTTGCCTCTCTCACATCTATCCTCCTATCACCCAGAGCTTTCTTCACACCATCCATCCACCCAAACCTTGGCCTTCCTCTTGTACTTCTCCCATCAACTCTTGCATTCATCACCTTCTTTAGCAGACAGCCATTTTCCATTCTCTCCACATGGCCAAACCACCTCAACACATTCATATCCACTCTAGCCGCTAACTCATTTCTTACACCCGTTCTCACCCTCACCACTTCGTTCCTAACCCTATCTACTCGAGATACACCAGCCATACTCCTCAGACACTTCATCTCAAACACATTCAATTTCTGTCTCTCCATCACTTTCATTCCCCACAACTCCGATCCATACATCACAGTTGGTACAATCACTTTCTCATATAGAACTCTCTTTACATTCATGCCCAATCCTCTATTTTTTACTACTCCCTTAACTGCCCCCAACACTTTGCAACCTTCATTCACTCTCTGACGTACATCTGCTTCCACTCCACCATTTGCTGCAACAACAGACCCCAAGTACTTAAACTGCTCCACCTCCTCAAGTAACTCTCCATTCAACATGACATTCAACCTTGCACCACCTTCCCTTCTCGTACATCTCATAACCTTACTCTTACCCACATTAACTCTCAACTTCCTTCTCTCACACACCCTTCCAAATTCTCTCACTAGTCGGTCAAGCTTCTCTTCTGTGTCAGCTACCAGTACAGTATCATCCGCAAACAACAACTGATTTACCTCCCATTCATGATCATTCTCGCCTACCAGTTTTAATCCTCGTCCAAGCACTCTGGCATTCACCTCTCTCACCACTCCATCAACGTACAAGTTAAACAACCACGGCGACATCACACATCCCTGTCTCAGCCCCACTCTCACCGGAAACCAATCGCTCACCTCATTTCCTATTCTAACACATGCTTTACTACCTGTGTAGAAACTTTTCACTGCTTGCAACAACCTTCCACCAACTCCATATAACCTCATCACATTCCACATTGCTTCCCTATCAACTCTATCATATGCTTTCTCCAGATCCATAAACGCAACATACACCTCCTTAACTTTTGCTAAATATTTCTAGCATATCTGCCTAACTGTAAAAATCTGATTCATACAACCCCTACCTCTTCTAAAACCACCCTGTACTTCCAAGATTGCATTCTCTGTTTTATCCTTAATCCTATTAATCAGTATTCTACCATACACTTTTCCAACTACACTTAACAAACTAATACCTCTTGAATTACAACACTCATGCACATCTCCCTTACCCTTATATAGTGGTACAATACAAGCACAGACCCAATCTACTGGTACCATTGACAACACAAAACACACATTAAACAATCTCACCAACCATTCAAGTACAGTCACACCCCCTTCCTTCAACATCTCAGCTTTCAAACCATCCATATATATATATATATATATATATATATATTGTATGAGTATGTGGATTATCATTTCTACATTGATGGACTTGGAATATTACGAGATGCTTACAATATTTGGTCGATAATGACTTGTATATATTTTGCCATGAATGAATAGTCCACAATGGCCGCTACTTTCTGTATCCCAGACCATATAACTACTAGATTTATTGACTAAAGTACACTTGAAAAAATACATATGTTTTTTTATGGAATTGCTAGAATAGATAAACTTCCACCATTAAGTCCCTTTACCTTTTAAACAAACTCTCTTTTCTTTTCTTTTTTACGGAGATTATCAGAATTCCTGTTGCTATTTTTTTTATTGATATATATGTTTCGAAGAAATGATACAGCTTACTGTATGGTCCATAAATACAAAAGAGAGAGAGAGAGAGAGAGAGAGAGAGAGAGAGAGAGAGAGAGAGAGATGTGGTTTATCCAGTTACTCTAGTCCTCATTTTTAAATTGCGATTTTTTTCAATATTTACACCTACTGCATATAAAAACTTGTTTTATGACAAACGATCTATAGTTTTTTTTTCGATGTAAATGTAAAAATCATCAGATTTAATTCACTTGATCTCATAATATGAATAGCCAATGAGAGTTTAAAAAAAATAAATAAATAAATAAAAGACAGCAAGGCTTTCCTTTATATCTATTTAGTACATCTCTATCATCAGTGAGAAAATAGAAAAAAAATTTCTATTGAAACCATATTTTTTCTTCCTATTCTTAGAAGAATATTTGCATGTCTCTCCCTCAAACTTCATTTTTCTCTCCTTTCCAAAAATCTTTAACATTAGGTCAGCAAGTGATTCACGACCACTTTTTTATTTATTTATTTTCTTTTTTCTTTTGGTTATTATGAAGTAATTTAAATAAATATATCTAACAGTAGCGACTTGTACGTTAGCCCTCGTCAAGTCGTCGATAAGCAACAAGGACAGAATTGCTAGCTTGTAGATAGCCTGGACTTGCTATCAAGCACGGCTCTTGCAATAATGGAGCCTAGAGTAGGACAGACTTATCGCGATTGCAGTGGAACACATACAGATACATTCCTGACACAATACATTTACGTACTCTACTTTTTGACACGTTGATTTGCATAACACCGTTATGCTACACTGCTTTGGTCTCATGTGTGAGCCCAGCGTTAGAACATTAAATAATTACAACTCAAGGAGGTTTGGAAAGAATAGCTATAGGAATAACACTCAAAAAAAGAACAACATCGATAGTGTGTATCTTTCAGTGTGTTTTGCAGTAGAAAATAAATGACGTAAAACTTTTTATGATTTACTTTCCTACTGTGTTGTAAGCTTTAAGAAAATTACTTTCGTTTTCTCGATACATAAATATCAGTGGGATGGAAGACGTGAATTTAATAAAAGAAAGGAAAGAGGAAAAGAATATCCAACGACATGAAGTTGCGGAATTTATTTGTTTTTCTTTACATGGGGATTTCAGAACTGGTTACTGTCATAAAAGTTTGGACCTTTTCAAATGTTTGACCACGCACAGTATATATTTTTTTTTCATCAGGAAGAAATTTGGTCCATACAAAGAAGTATTTTCACTTATATCTCTTTTCTTTTTTCTCTAGGAATTATTATTTCAGCAAAATGTCGGTTTTTTATTTCAATTTAGGCCGTAATGTTTTACTTAGAATGTTGCTGAATCTTTATTAAGATTTTTAACTTTATGATATCTAACATTAATTAGACAAATAACTGGTTATTATTAATTTTCTTCTTCGTTCAGTAGGTTTTAAAGGGAGGGTATTCGTTTCTGTTTTTTTTTTTTCCTTAATACATTTGATTATGCTAATTCTTTAGTTATTACAGTAGTTAATTCCGAACCGATGTGAATATGGCAAAAGAGTAAAGATTGGAAACAAATATATTTACTACAACCAGGTATTCGGGAAACCATCTAACCTATCTTCTGGACTAACATATGAACATTTAAGCCAAGTAATTAAACACTAATCTGTTAAATAGTCAGATTTTATTTATGTAGCAAAAAACATAACAAGTGCATTAGAATAAGATGGATTAGTTTAATGCTACGGGAACGCATTACAGACAAGGTAATCAAAGCAAACATGGAACGTATAACCTGAAATAGAATAAAAATAATCCACATAACACAAAAGTGCAAAACCAGAAATCAACAAAAGCAAGCAACTTTTTGAGGTAATATCCTGGACAGAAAAATAGAAAGTTAGTGAGGAACTTCCATCATAGTATACGTTCAAAGTATTTTCATTGCAAACAATCTGTCAAACAAAGCATGGCATTACTTAGGAGCCAGCAAAGCTTTAATACAATAATGTCAGAAAATTCTATCATTTTTGGGAAACAAGGAATGTTATATTCGATTGAAGAAACTGAAAGAGAGGAAATGTTTCCATTGATAAAACTATCTGTGAAACATCCCTAGTTATCATTCATCTAACAATATCTATTCCAGAAAATAATCAAATGATTCTTTATAATGACGTGTAAATCCAATCTAATCT
>NC_090729.1:12267918-12270418 GCF_036898095.1 Palaemon carinicauda
TTATTTGCATAAAAACTGATTTACATGTAATAGAAAATAATCAATGTTACTATATCTTGGGAATTATGTGGATCATCATCTTATCATCTTTAGGAGGTTTCTTCACAGTGGCCAGTCAAAATATGTTCAGAGAAACTCATGGTAACTATAATTTCATCGGCCAAGGACGACTCGTGATTAATGTTACCCTTATTATTGTGGTGGAATCTTTCAAAAGAAGGAAGCTTATTGTATATCAAAGGGAGATACACATATCCATTGCATTTTTTGAGAACATGTTATAAAGAATGATCAGCACAATGAATGAGAGGATAACTTGAAACATTGCAGGAACTGGTTAAAATTGTATCAGCGAATGAGGGAAAGAAAGAGAATTTTTACAAACCCGAATGATAAGATTTCGTAAATGAGTTTTTCAATGGCCGTTTAATGATGCAAGTTAAATATAACAATGAAAAATGGCATACCTCCATTTTCTATACTTTTCTGTACTTCAATTGTAATTTCATATATACGAAGATAAAATTCGTAAATAAAAATATGATTTTTTTTATTCATATATAAGAGGAAAATATTTGATCATAGTGACATACTTCTATCTTGATACAAATAATAAGGGAAAAAGAAATATAAAAGAAGAAATATTGAAGATGGAATTTTCATTGTAAGTCTAATCAAGAGAACTATTGTTTTCTGTATGAGTTGCAAACATTTAAATACTTCTTATGTTAGATTTTCAATAACTTGGATGTAAAAAGCGTGGTATTGAAGCTTTTTTTCAGTGAATGGACCTAGTACATTGATTTTGTAAAAATAGATTCAACCTTTATGAGAGTGAATTGATATAATTTACATATATTTCAGGTGGAACTATGAACCCCAATAATTTTACAAATGCTCAGTCTACCACCTTAATCCTTTACTTTTATTAAAAATTATTTTCTGTTTACGAATTCATTACCGTTTACAGAGCATTTCGTTATGTTTAGTTAACATTTGGCTTCGTTATGATATCTCATTTATGCCTTATTTCTCATTGCCTTACCCATCGATTCGTGATTCATATACCAAGGCTCATAATATTCCAAGTAAAAAGGTTAAGGGATGTGCCTCTATAATTTATATCATTGAAAATCAGAACCTATTATGTTTATCTTATATTTAAAGAATTTCTTTCTCTCTCTCTCTCTCTCTCTCTCTCTCTCTCTCCTCTCTCTCTCTCTCTCTCTCTCTCTCTCTCTCTCTCTCTCTAGAGTATCGTTATAATAATGTATTTTTCAGCGTTGTCAGCAACGCCATCAGTTTCAGATAAGGAGCAGCAATGTCCTCCATCCTTCTTAATTAAAGCAGACCGACGTCTCATTTATTTCCTTAATAAACATTTCCACCAAGATTGAAAGACCTGGAATTCTGATTGAAAATGAGAACGCAGCAAAAAAGATTCAATTTAAAAATTGGGAATAGAATTTGATTAGCTCTATTTTTCTAGTACAAGGAAAATATTCAAGAGATTTTGAAAAAAAAAAAAAAAAAAAGAATATTGCGACAGTGATACAGTTTTCCTTTTTTTTTTTTTTTTAAATTACCTACTCAGTTTCAAAGAGACTAACAATTGTAGAGGCAATGTGAGAAATAAAAATGGTCAAAAATATTATGTAAATATTAAAAATATTCCAAGGAAATTTCACTTCAACAAACATATAAGGAATGTTAGTACGCTCGTTTGTATCAGACTTTTAAGTGGGTAATAATGAATTTTATTGATTATCGGCGAAAAAGTTAAATAGACATTTGCTCAGATTTGAAATACATATTCAGAGAAACTTATGACAACTATAATTCCCTCGTTCAAGGATGACTTGTGGTAACGGTAACCATTAGTATTTTCATGGATTCTTCCAAAAGAAGGATACTTATTCTGTATCAAAGGGAGATACATATATCCATCTCATGTCGTAGGGACTTTCTTTAGAGTTTAAGTAGCAAATTGAATGAGAGGATAACTTAAGACATTGCAAAAACTGATAAAAACGGTTTTAGCGAATGAGAAAGGTAGGAAATTTTCACAAAACTATATAAGATTTCTTATATTACTTTATCAATGATCGTTCAAAGATGCATGTTAAATATAACTATCAAACATGACATACTTTCATTTTCTATATACTGTAGTTGAATTATAATTTCATATATGTGAACATCAAATTCCTAAATAGGATAATGAAAAATTATTTATTCATATATAACAGGAAAATATCTAATCATAGTATCATACTTCTATCTTCAGACAAATATAATGGAGAAATTAAAACATAAAAGAGGAAATAGTTAAGAAGAGAATTGTTTGAGTGTTATCCAGTGAACTATCAAGTGAACTATTAATTTCTGTATAAGTTGCAAACATTTAAATGCTTTGGGGATTAGATGTTGACCAACTTAGATGTGAACTGTGAGGTATTTGAATTTTTTTTGGTGATTAGACCAAATGCACTGATTTTGT
>NC_090729.1:12275418-12292918 GCF_036898095.1 Palaemon carinicauda
TAGTGGTCTCACCCTATACCTTATAAAGCAAAGTTTGTATAAGAATCACCAATGTCAGTATGAAATACTGACACCTCCCCCGGTATGCCTATTCTTATTAACGGACTGGACAAAGGTTTGTATCCGTTTAGGTACAAGTTTTGCATATCCACCACCATCCCTTTTAGGGTACAAAGTCTACTTTCCTGAGAAAAGGTTAAACCGATGAATGGTTGCTTGTAGTAAGGAACGATCTTAAAAGGTCTTCCGTGTTAAGATTATCCATAGTTTTACTGTAATGCTCAGTACATTTTCAGTAAAATGAACGTGGGCGAATAAGACGCAAGGTTCACTAAGAACTAGTTTATTGATGATCAATAAATATATTGTTCAATCAACATTTATAAGAATTATAAAATGTGGATAAAATACATTTAAGCATAAAGATAACAGTAAAAATAGAAAATATTGTTTTATCTGAAAAGGAATCATATATGCACTACTTTAAAATCAAATTATTAATAGTCTTGTTACAGTCTATATTACTGTTCAATCACACAAGCGTAACAAACGCTTGGCACATGTGTCTGCCTTATGCATAGTTAGCCTTTATCTCTGGAACAGTTCATAAGGACACCTTAGTGGCCTATCACTTAGTCTGCAGTAACAGTCCGTGACTATACACCCGTCCCTGAATTAATCGTCCTAAATAATTTCACTGTTCCTCGCAGATTTAAACAACAGGTTTAAGGACACTACCTGCTGCTACCACAGACCTCTCAAGATCCTCCACCTGCTTCGCATAGTGTATAAAGAATACCCTGGTTGACTTCCAACCAGTGTATGAGCGAAGATATTCAAAATCCATATTATTAAACAAATTTATGGAAGAAGCTACTTTTCTCGGATCATGACCTGCGAGTGTACTCTCTGGATCCGCTCTGCGAATAAAATAGGTGAGTTTCGCCCTTAGTTGCATCAGAGATAAATTTGAACCTGAGATGTCTCCCCTAAACAGCTGTCCTCCCCTTAAGTGTGAAGTTCTATGAAGATAGAAATTTAGGCACTCCACTGGACATAGAGATGCATCTTCCTTCAGAGGGCAGATTCTCCAGGGACTCCACCTGTTGGTGGGTAGCTCGTTCATAGCAAGAAACGTTGGTTCCGGGAAAAGATTCAGTTCTCCCCCTTCCAAGAACTGAACACGACCTTCCTCTCTCGAGACGGCCACTATTTCACTAACTCTGGCCCCCGAAACGAGTGCCGATAGAAATAAAACTTTTTGGATCAAATCCTTTAAAGCGCACTCGTCATTGTTCATCATTGAAGCAAAATGAAGAACCTTATCCAAAGACCATGAAATGGGTCTCGGAGGCACTGATGGTCTGAGCTTAGCACAGGCCTTCGAGAATTTTGTAAAAAATGTCGTTAGAAAGTTCGACAAGGAAGGCATATAATATAGGTCTTGTGAAGGCAGACTTGCACGTTGATATTGTGTTGGCTGCTAAACCTTGCTCATGAAGGTAGATGAAGAACAATGAACAGAAGTCTGTCGAGATTTCATGTGGTTTCTTCGCCTTGACAAAGGACACCCACTTCTTCCACGATGACTCATATTGTCTTCTTGTAGATTTGGACTTATATTCCTCCAAAAAGTCTCTACTGTCTCTTGATATACCAAATCTTTATCTCACCGTTAGGGACAGAAAGTCATGAGATGAAGGTTCCGCATTTTTTGTGATGAAGCAAAGACAGTCAACTTCTGTACTCGCTAAGTCAAAACTGGATCCGGTAGCGGCCCAAACTTTAGTCGTAATTCTAATGCCAGAGGGAACCAAACGCTGTTCGGCCACTTGTGAGCCACTATTGCCGTTTTCCCTTTGAATGATATTAGTTTGTCGAGGACCTTCAATAGAAGGTTAGGCGGAGGGAACAGGTAAATCCTAGACCATCTGTTTCAGTCGAGGGACATAGCATCCACTGCTTCCACTAGAGGATCCTCGTACGGGGACACATAATGGTGTAGCTTCTTGTTGTCATTCATCACAAAGAGGTCTATCCGCAGTTCCGGGACTTGACTCGGGATGAAAGAGAACGATCCTGCGTCTAGGGACCATTCTGACTCTATCGGTGGGAACTTGGATAGAGCTTCCTCTGTCACATTGCGGAACCTTTGAAGGTGAACTGCTGACAAGTGCCCTCCCTTCTATTCCGCCAGCCGGAAGATGGCCAACATCACTTGGTTGATTTGAGGTGACCTCGACCCTTGTCAATTCAGGCATCTCACTATCACCTTGCTGTCTAGTACCAATCTTTTGTTGGTCGAGTGGCGAGGAGATACTTTCTTCAGTGTAAGAAGTACTGCTATGGCTTCCAGAAAGTTGATGAGAAACGTCTTGAAAAGATTGGACCAAGCTTTTTGGACTTTCTTTTAGTGAGAATGACCTCCCCATCCTTCCTTTGAAGCGTCTGTATGGATAGTAATTGAAGGGGGGAGGTGGCTGAAGAAGTATCGATTTCTTCAGCTGCTTGGCTTTGGACCACGGCTGGAGAAATGTTTGCAGTCGAGTCGGTAGTGGTCTCATCAGATCTCTTCACACGTTTGATGCATATTTTATCCAAACTCCTGTTGCATCCTTTAGCTATGCTCTTAGCACTGGATCTGTTACTGAAGCAAACTGTAGAGACCCCAGCACTCTCTCCTGTTTGCGTCTTGATATCCGTTTGGATTCCAGTAGTCTCTGGACAGATCTTGCTATTTGTTTCCTCTTCTTCATAGGGATGGAGAGCTGATGTGACTCTAAATTCCAGTGGATTCCCTACCACTGAGACTTTTGAGCTGGAGATAGTCGAGATTTTTCTATGTTGATCTTGAATCCTAAATGTTCCAGGAACTGAATCACTTTCTTGGAGGCTTGCAAGCATTCTGTCCTGGATGCTGCCCATACCAGCCAATCGTCCAGGTAGGCCACTACTTGGATCCCCTTTAGCTGTAATTGATGGACGGCTGCGTTCGCAAGCAACGTGAAAATCCTTGGGGCAATGTTTAGCCTGAATGGTATGGCTCTAAAGGTGTAAAATCTTCGTTATAGCTTGAACCCTAGGTAGAAGGAGAGGGGACGATTGATTGGAACGTGCCAAAAAGCGTCTGACAAGTCTATAGAGACGGTGTATGCTCGTTTGGGCATAGGGTCCTTATGTGTTGAAGTGTCATCATCCTGAACTTGTAGATCACTATGAACTTGTTAAGTGGCGACAAGTCCAGAATGACTCTAAGTTTTTCTGAGTCCTCCTTTGGAACACAAAACAGCCTTCCTTGGAACTTGATTGATTTTACTTTTCGGATTACTCTTTTCTCCAAGAGTTCTCGAACATATTCTTCCTGGACGGGGGTAGAGTGTTGGAAAAACTGTGGGAACGGAGGTGGAGTACTGTTCCAGCTCCAACCCAGTCCATTCTTGATTAGGCTGTGGGCCCAAGGATTGAAGGTCCAACGATCCAGAAATAGATATAATTTCCCTCCTATTGG
Source organism: Palaemon carinicauda (assembly GCF_036898095.1). Classification (NCBI taxonomy): domain Eukaryota; kingdom Metazoa; phylum Arthropoda; class Malacostraca; order Decapoda; family Palaemonidae; genus Palaemon; species Palaemon carinicauda. The sequence goes on from NC_090729.1 coordinate 12,278,927, forward strand.
AAGCGTCTCACTTCTGTTGCTGTGGACCTGAGGCCTTGCCTCCTTGACCATATCCTCCCCTGAAACCCGTTCCCCTTGAAGGGCGTCTAGAGGAACCTCTGGCTGCTCCTCTAGCTTTTGGATGAAAGGTCGTTGTCTGCCTTTCGAACGCTGGGTTGAACACATGCGACTATGTCGCCACCACTTGAGGTACCAGCTGGTATGTGGTTGGAGGTTTTGCCACCATCTGAGGTACCGCGGTCGCCGGAAGTTGCTGCTGTTGCTGTCTATAAGGCTTAGCTGGCCGAGAGGATAGCCTACGCTTATTTGTCTTCCTCTTAGGTTTAGGACCCTCATCCGGGGAAGACTTTCTCTTAAGAATTAGGCCCCACTTTTGGAGAAGGTTCCTATTCTCCTTGGTGGCCTTGTCGTCTACCTCTTTGACCACTTCATTAGGGAAGAGGTCCTTACCCAAAATACTAGAGAAAATCAGTTTTTTAGGTTCGTGACTCACCGCAGCCGAGGCAAACACGAACTCCCTACAAGCTCTCCTAGCTTTAATGAAACTATAGAGATCCTTTGTTACCATGGCAAGGTTGGTTTTTGCCACTACCATGAACATATCTTGGTTCTTGGGGTCGCTCGCCATCGTTTCCAGAGACGTCAGTAAGGACATCGACGCCACAAGTCTCGCCTTTGTCTCTTGCTCCCTACGGAAGAGAAATTCTGACAGCTTTGGAAGGTTCTCACCGAACTGACGTCCGGTAATATCAGCTTCCAACTTCCCGACTTTTTGGTCCAAAGGTAAGGTCAGGGACAATGGCTTGCACTCCTCCAAAGAGGGACATGGTTTGCCTGCCTCAACCGCCTTCAAGGCTGCCTTATATCCCTTTTCCATAAAGGGAAAGGCTCTGATTGGAGAAGCCACAAAGGAGGGATGCTTCATACTCAAAGCTGGTACCTTTGAGTTCGTGAAGCCCCTCTCTTTCATTGAGTTTGTTAGTAAAGCTTGTGCCTTACTACAGTCAAAGACTATGGCCTCCTTCGACTCTGTCTCCTCCTTTGAGGCTGGCTCCTTCCGAAAACGGACATAGCAGTCCGGGTAAGACTCCATGTTGGGCCAAAATTCCACTTCTTCAAAGGGAATTGAACCCAACTTCTCTGATATGACAATCTTCCCAGTTGTCATTGGCATGTGTTTGGCATACATCACAGGATTGGCATCCAAGCACAAAGGAAGATCCTTCACGTTGAGCTTCACCTGGGGCCCACGTGATTCTGTAAGCCTACGCATCTCCAATTTCATCGCAGCTTCCTTTTCATCATTATTCTTTTGCATTTGTTGAATCATCTCAACAATAGAAGGAAGAGTTCTTTCCAGTTCATCTGGGATAGCAGACGATATTGGGTTAACAGGTTGTGGGGCCGGAACCGATGTAACCGACACCTCGTCGATTTCTTCCTTTTCAGTTTCAGGAGCCTGGGCTAGCTCCTCTTCCTGGCCTTCTGCCAGAAGGTCCTTTTCAGTGTACTCTGACACTTCAGACATCCTATCGTCCAGTTGGATGTCTTGTAGGGCGTCCGAGACTTCGGAATCTACTGGAATCTGAACTGTCAGGATTTCCCCATGAGACTGAGGAATCAATGCATCCGCAGATGTCTTAGGAAAAAAGATAGGCCCTCATCTTCTTACTTGGAAGGTAGGGGCCTGAAGTATTCTTCTGAAAACCCCTCACTCAGGTTCGCAACTTTTCCCTAGCACCATCTCTTGACTCCGCCGTCTTAGGGGTGTCAAATGCCTCAATAATCAGGTTAGAACAAACAGTACATACCTGAGGGTCCCAAGACCGGCGATCACCTTTGGAGACTGCACATGCTGCGTGCCTTCTGCACAACTCAGGTCCACAGAAGTTTTTGCAGCGGACATTGCAAAATATGCTCCCGCACTTCGGATGGTCCTCCTGTAAAGAAAAGAGAATCTATGAGTATCAAGTGAAGACATATCACTGGATTAAACTCATTATTAATATATATAGCTTATAACAGTCAACTAGAAAGGAAAGAAGGAAAGACACATAGTTGTATTTCCTACCCAGCCAATTGCTGTTACATCCCAAGATATTAAAACTAAGGTTAATTCTCATTACAGAATAACCTTCATCATATTTTCCTAAAAGGAAATTTAGGTGTTAATCACACCATGGTATAAAGTTTTAATATACGGGATAATGATTAATAAAGAAAGAACTCACTTTCTTTATACTGTACGGTCTCGAAAAAAAGGCTGTACAAGATAACATCAAGTATTTTGAAAAAAACTTTAGTGTTATAATTTACTTTATACTTCAGTTTTCTCAATGCAGTATATACTATACTGCAAAAGTACTGGCTACTGTATATCATATAATGTCATGCCGGCTAGCACGTACCTGGTTATAGTTCGAAGGCATGTTACCTTTAAACTATTGGGTGGCATATCGCTGGTTTCTGTGTGTGTGCCGGCCGGCAACCAAAAAACGTCAGCACCCCGCCGCAAGCTGCTAATCGTAGTAGGCGGCAGGTCTTGTGGTGTGCTTCCGTTCCCGGCCGGCAATGGTAGGTGATACCTGTGCCGGCCGGCAGTAATTAAGAGCCAAAGAACTTCCACCAGCCCGGCTGCCGGCCGCTAAGCCGGCAGCCGAGCTAGGGGTACAATACACTAACAAGAGAAACAGCATGGATGTAAGGTTATAAGGCAGCACTACCTTACAGCCTTCCATCCAGAAGGAGTGAACATATGGAAGGGGAGAATGTAACATTCAGGCTTCCTTCTATCCATAGCCTGCCGAGCTCTACCGACAGAAATGGATGGTAGACCAAGGGAGGTCTGGGGTTCACTCTACAGAAGATAGGCCTCTGCCAGTCGGTACGATTTTGCCGGCCGGCAGAGGACTGAGCAAGTCCCACATCCTAACGTACACTAGGTACAGATATAGAACGACGGCCAAGAGTTGTAATGGCTAGGCCATCACTAAGGACAGAGGGGGGAGGGGGATAAGGGTCCTGCAAACTTCGTTCTAGTATGAGATTTTACCCCAACGGCTAAGAAAGCTCATCCTAGCCTAGGGTTTATCTATTAAGGAGGGAGGTCGGCAATACTCGCCACCTTCTTCAACACCATAACAAAGTTTGATGTTGTTATTTCACTAAGCAATGGAAAATCTCGAGAATAACAACACTGGACTAGTCAGCTAGCCCACTGTAGAAGGAATCATCTCGTAAAGATACCTTCGGATGTGGTGTAGGGAGGCTAAGCCTCCTATGTCTGCACCTAACCTAGCAAAGGAATCTCATTCTCTATGCCAGAAAGACACAGACCCTAGACTAATTAATCTGATGTTCTTCCCGAACTCAAAAACGAGTCACTCTGGTTACAGGATCAGGACAGAAACACCCTAGTATAGTTATGCCTGAGTACTATTCAGTTAAAACCACTATGATTAAGCCTAAGGCTTAATTCAGAGGAAAAAGGGATTAAACTTAGTCTCCAGAGGAGAAAAGAACAACCGGGAATGTATGCGAAAGTATACTAAAGCCTCATAGGCTACTAGCCTAGGTGCAGTGAGAATTGATTACCTATATCACAGAAACTCTCTCGTATACAATCTTGGAAGATAAATATTCAACAATATCTTACATGTATAAATTATTCCTATAGCTTCAATAAATTTATAACCCTTGGAAATCTTTATATAATGCATGAAAGTACTAAAGCCAAACGCCTAGCCTACTAAGCCTGGCGTAGGCCAGGATCGGTTACCTAAATCGCCGAAACTAAACTTACTAACGGCATCATATAAAGAATTCCCTTTAAGAAAGCTAAATAGCTAGATTTATTAAAGCATAATGACCGGGAACGTCGCTCTGGCTAAGTAAATGACCCATGCATAGCGAGCGACAGCGTCCAGGACGCCTCCGGTAGGCAACAGCTCTTGTTTACGTTAATATCACTTTTGATTTAATTCAAAACGACAAGAGCTTACATTTATACACAGTAAAGATAATACTCAACTTTCCAGAGGCAAAAGAGGCTGGAGAAAGCATTATAATGTTGAAATAAATCCAAGATTACGAGAGAATCACAAGGGTGACGTCATGTACACACTCGAAGCGAGATAGGAGAGGTACCTTATTAATTGCGCTCCTTTCATTCTCGTTTTTCGTTTTCTTGCCACTTTGACCCCTCGAAGCGTTAATTCTGTTTGGGGTGAAGATAGCCATGTGGCGAGTCAAAAATACGACCTCTGATATTACGCGATATCCCATTGACATTTATTTAGGGATATTCGCTCCAGGAGTTAGAATTCTGGATACCTTAAGGTAAAATTCTCTGGGAATATCACCGTAGTCAAATATACCCTAAGAAGCTACCCTAGAGGAACTTACATCACGACGACATGGCCTGAGCCCAAAAATAATATTACATACACTACGACTGGCAAATTATTCAACCGCTCGAATTTCAAACTACCCTGTTTGCTTTTGCATTAAAACTGTTACACTTTAAAACATTAATATACGAATTCTTAAACCGTTAAAAAAACTCCCAGAGAGTAATATATAAAACGCTGAACATGCAAAGATCTCTTATGCCGACTGAAAACCAAAATGGGTAATTACTCATGAGTAATATTATTTTATTCTGAATAAATCTTGGAATAAGACAAAAATGTTACGATCTGGAATTATATTAAAACTTGAGCTTGACTAGAACGATCATATCTGAGTAAACCTTAACAAAAGAAAAGATAATGCAGTGAAATTAATACAAATGTTTGAGATAATTCTGAAGTAATACAATGTTCATGTTTGACACTTCATTAATAGTATACAACATGATCAAGTAAAATAAAACTATTTTCCCTACAGAGCTGTTCTCAAAAAAAAAAAAAAAAAAGACAATGCAACAGTCCTCATACAACAATGAATTAAAAAATCATCTTTTAGGAGGTACTTGACACATGATCAACGTAAGAGGGGCTCATTGTACAAGCTAGGTATCATCTGTTTAATATATATATATATATATATATATATATATATATATATATATATATATATATATATATATATATATATATATATATATATATATATATATATATATATTTATATACATACGTACATACATATATATATATATATATATATATATATATATATATATATATATATATATATATATATATATATATATATATATATATGTATAAATACATACATATATACATATACATATATATATATATATATATATATATATATATATATATATATATATATATATATATATATATATATGTATGTATAAATACATACATATATATATATATATATATATATATATATATATATATATATATATATATATAAATATATGTATATATATATATATATATATATATATATATATATATATATATATATATATATATATATATATATATATATATATATTTATATATATATATATATATATATATATATATATATAGATAGATACATATATATATATAGATAGATAGATAGATACATATATATAGATATATATATATATATATATATATATATATATATATATATATATATATATATATATATATATATATATATATATATATATATATATATATATATATATATATATATATACATATATATATGTATCTATCTATCTATATATATATATATATATATATATATATATATATATATATATATATATATATATATATATATATATATATATATATATATATATATATATATATATATATTTATATATATATACATATATTTATATATATATATATATATATATATATATATATATATATATATATATATATATATATATATATATATATATATATATATAGATACATATATATATATATATATATATATATATATATATATATATATATATATATATATATATGTATATATATATATCTTCTTCCAGCTTGGTATGGAAAATGGTATATGTTCTTCGGCTGTATATAAACTAGAAATGGAAGTCCCTTTGAAATCTTCAAAGCAGAAATCCAGAAAACCGAATATCAAACCAAGATATCTTTCCTTAGCTGCTTGAAATATTATTTTTATATTTTTTTTGAGAGTTTCCTTAACCGTCCTGAGAATAATGTCCTAACTCCTCTTTACATTAATAAAATAGGATACAGTTCTTCATCATCTACGCGATATTTGTAACGGATTTATATACTTTACTCAAAGTAATGTATAAACTGAATTTCTCCCAATATTGATACACTTCAAAGGTAAATAAATATTTTGTTTTTTATTACTAAATTAATAATTAATGCAAATTTATAGTATAGTGAATTTATTTTATTTGTTACTTTCACATCACATTTTACTATCTATATTATGATAAATATGAAAAAAAAAATGAAATAAATTTAAAAAAGTAATTAATTGCAACAACAATTCGTATAATCCCCACATTACTATATACAAATAGATTGAGACCGAAGAAAACTAATTAGATATTGAACAAAAGGAAAATATTACAAAAGTGATTAATTTAAATCCAAAACATATATTGATTGAGCATTTAAATGTCTCATAGAAGTGAAATTCTAAGATAATGAAAAACAGGAGTTGTATGGAACGTTCGTGAGACCATTTACAGAATGCAAATGTTTTCATGACTAACAATCAATATTAGGAAATTTTGAATTAGACTAAAATTAAGGTGTAAAGTAGGAAGATCCAACAGGCAACATAAAAATGACATGAAAAACTAAAAAAAATTCCTTAAATGCTGTAAATTCACAACCGTGGGCACCCTCACAGCATTAGAAAGAAAATGACAAAAACTTCTACATTCCTGTTCCTTTTTCTTTTGTATACTTTTAATACAATTGAAAGCTAAAAGTAATTGTTAACTAAAGAAGCTCTTGAAGGTCATTTAGCAGCACAGAGACATAGACAAATACACACATATATTTTGTAGAATGTGGCATGAAAAGGAAAAACTTGAAAAATGGCATTTAGGATGAAAATTAATGAAAAAACGGAGACCTAAATGACTACAATAATTAGAGGCATAACAATTACGTCAGTTGTAATGGAAATATATACTTAGTATTCTTATTCTATAGACATGGGAGAGAAGGAGTGATGAAAAGCTGAGAGCCGATGAAGCAGTATTTCGAAAAAGGTATCATTTGCACCACAAACGTTTTAATTTCAGACATACACAAAAACGCGTATAATAAAAAATCCCCTTTTGATGACATTTGTGGATATGAAAATGCCATTGAGAGTGTGCACCGGCCAATTTTGTAGAGAATTCTGCGTTATCATAGAGTTCCCCATAAGTATTTGAATTTGATTAAGTCTGTTCATGAGCATAGCAAGTGCAAAGTTAATGTTAATGGAGTGTTACGAAATGAATTGCCAGTGACCGGAAAAGTAGTCCAATGAAACGTGTCATCACCTATGTTGTTTAGCCTTCTCGTGGATTTTGTAATGCGTAAAACAGTCGGAGATGGTGCAGAAGAATTGGACTGGAATGGTGATAGGAAATCAGCAGAATTGAAGTATTCTGATGATGCTCGTCCATTTTATCGGAACACAACAGGATTTGCAAAGCTTGCTTACCAGAATGCACTAAATATCATATGAGGCTGGCCTCTAGATAAATAGACGAAAGACAGAGATGATGGGGATGAAATATGCAATGTAAGATGAAATATTATTGAAAGTAGGAAAAGATTAATGAAGTAGAATAACTAAAATATATAGGAACTATGATTTCTAATTAATGTCTTTAGGATTAAAGTTTAGTGAAAGATTGAAAAAAGGTAAATCAGACAATGGTTAGGTTAAGTGAATTCTAGTAATTGAATAACCTTAAATGTAATCTTAGAATTACAGGATGGTTTTAGAAGAGGTAAGGGATGTATGAATCAGATTTTTACAGTTAGGCAGTTATGCAAGAAATATTTAGCAAATGAAAAGGAGGTGTATGTTGCCTTTAAGGATTTGGAGAAAGAGAATGATATAGTTGATATGGAATCAATCAGAAATGAGATGAGGTAATAAGGAATTGGTGGAAGGTTGTTTGCGTGCAGATAAAAGTTTCTACAAAGGTAGTAAAGAGTGTGTTAGGATAGGAAATGGAGTCAGCAATTGGTTCCCGGTGAGAGTGTGGCTGAAAGAGGGATGTGTGATGTCACCTTGGTTGTTCAACTTGCATGTTCAAAGAGTGGTGAAAGAGTTGAACCCTATTACTTCAACGAGGATTGAAAATGATAGCTGGGAATAATTATGAATGGGAGATAAATCAGTTGTTGTTTGCAGATGATACTGTAGTGGTTACAGACTAGGAAGAGATGCTTGGCCGATTAGTGACAGAATTTGGAAGGGTATGTGAGAGAAGGAAGTTGAGATTTAATGTGGGTATGAGGGAGGTTATGAGATGTACGAGAATGGAAGATGGTGCGAGGCTGATTGTCATGTTGAATGGAAATTTACTTGAGGATGTGGATTAGTTTAAGTACTTGGGGTTCGTTTTTGCAGCAAATGGTGGAGTGGAAGCAGATGTACTACAGAGAGTGAATGAAGGATGCAAAGTGCTGGGTGCAGTGAAGGGAGCGGTGAAAAATAAAGGTTTGGTCGTGAATGTAAAGAGAGTTCTGTATGAAAAAGGGATTTTACCCACTGTGATGTATGGATCGGAGTTGTGGGGAAAGAAAGTGATGTAGAGACAGAAATACAACGTATTTGAGATGAAGTGTCGGAGGAGTATGGCTGGTGTATCTCAAGTAAATAGGGTTAAGAACGAAGTAGTGAGGGTGAGAATGGTTGTAAGAAATCAGTTAGCAGCTAGAGTGGATATGAATGTGTTGAGCTGATTTGGCAATGCTGAGAAAAAGGAAAATTGCTGTCTGCTAAAGAAGGCGATGTGTGAGAGGCAATAGAACGTTCTGGAAATAGGAATGAATGGTGAGCGATTGTGATGAAGTTCCAGTAGGCCATGCTGCTTCCTATGGTTTCCTTGGATGACCGCGGAGGTAGCAGTAGTAAGATATTAAGCATTATGAAGCTTAATATGTGGTGGATAACAGGGAAAGGGTGGGGTGTAGCACCCTAGCAGTACCAGGTGAATTCGGTTGAGTCCCTTGTCAGGCTGGGAGGAGCATAGAGAGGAGAGGTCCTCTTTTTTTCATTTGTTTGATGTCAGCTAACCCCCCCAAAAAAAAAAAATTAGGGAAAGTTATATTGTATATATACATTTATGTATATATATATATATATATATATATATATATATATATATATATATATATATATATATATATATATATATATATATATATATATATATATATATCTGTGTATGAGTATATGTCCATGAGACATTGTTATGGTTTTAATGATCTAAGATTCTAATGGAAGCACTGGAGAATCGCCCAGTATCATGTCGTTAAAAATCTAATTATTCAACATATTTTTCACAGTCTCAGTGAGCTATCGAACGTCTCTTGCGGATAGATCGTATAACGTCAGTCTATACTCTACAATGCATTCTTATAGAGTGCAGTAATTAGACAGGATCTGTGCTTTTGCCATTCATGTACGATTTTTAAGGGCCTCATTAGTTATAATTTCATCGGAAAAGTGTTTCAGAAATAAGTATTTATTTAAGAGCGACTATTGAAATTTACTGTGGAGGAGATGTGCATAAATATCGAGATTCTCTTTTAAATATCAAATTGTAAAGATTTTGTCGGTAGAGCAGCCTGCATCATGCTAATTTTATCATAAGTGGATTAAATAAAAGAGTTATATGAGTGCGCATTGTTAAGTTTTACTATTGTATACGACGTAGATTATGCAAAATCTACTCATAAAGTTTTCTGAACAATAGAAAAACATTAACATTAAAATGAAAGCCAGCAAACATAAAATAAAACTCTACCTAAGATTAAACCTAAATATTTTCATAACTAAAAAAAAAAAATCTACCGAATACTCACGGCACACCAAAACTAAATAATATACATAACTCTTATGAAGTAGGTGGAGGGGACTTTTCAAACTTCTATGTAGCGAGGGACAGATGGAGTTGAATATTTTCAGATATAAGATATTAATATGTAGAATTATGACTTCTAATGATGAATATTGTTTCAATATTCTTTTTCTTCTTCAATATACTTTATCGTTTTGTGTAGTCACAAACTTTCAAAGTCACAGAGGGAGTAGTTAAGAAATATCTTCTAACACGAGCGTTGTTCAGTCAGGTCTCTCTCTCTCCCGTCACTGTGGTCGGTTGGTTTGTATTATGGCCAACACTTCTTGTTGACAAGGGCCTTTCCCTTGGTTGGCCCGTAGGTAACCTGCAATATATAAAAGGTCTGCATATAAAATAAAAGGAAATTTTAAAGGTTTCTAGTTGTAGAGACAGATGTGGACAGAGTAAGGATGATGGTGGTTGTGGGAGAGGGCCATTATGTCACGGGTAGTAGTAGTTAGAAGGGGGGTGTAAGGCCTTTGAAAAGTAGAAAGAGGTTGCAAGTGGAGTTGTCTAACCCTTTACTCCCTAGGGTCCCTGCGTAGTATTTCAGTAGTAGAGTAGGTATGGAAGTATACATAGGATGATATGTATAGGGCCTTACGGTGAGGGGATGAGATGGTTTGATTCGAATTCCAGAGCTTGTTACATGGAGATAGTCGTCAAAGCAATTGTCGGTGGAACTCTAGGTCTTCGATAATTGCTCTTCACAGTGTGGCTGCAGTCTGCCAGGCTTGTGGTGAGTTGATGTCCATTTGCAGGTCACCCCTCAGCTGTGTTGTCTTCCTACATTCCATTAGGTAGTGCAGGAGGATCTGGTGTGGAATGACGTCACAATGTTCACTGGGTCTTTGGATATATTTCAGAATCTCCCACCTTGCCTTGTATCCCAACATGAGCCTGTGTATGCATAGAGCCTGCTCTCTTGGAGTGTATCTGTCAATGGGGAAAAGTCTAGCTTTGTGACCGAGTTGTACCATGTTGCAGAGGGAGAGCCCTTCCCTATCCACTTGTGCAGCTCTTTGATTAAATTTTCTTTGAGCTGTGGCGCTATTTTATTGTTAATTTGTTGCAGTGCAGGTTGTATGTGCACCTGTACACTTTCTATGTGCCTGGTGCTTTTGGCTAGCTCATCAGCCTTCTCGTTCCCTGGTATCCCAATGTGGCTTGAAATCCAGTTGACAGTTACAGGTCTGCCTCTTTTATTGTGCTGATATAGTAGTGTTTTCATATCAGCTAGCAGGGCCTTGTTTTCTTTATTCTTTTCCTGTTACAAGACTTGCATTGAAGATCTAAAATCAGTGTGCATGACTACTGGTCCTTGTATGTTTAGTTTCCTCTTACTGCTTCAGGGGCATTGCTTTGTTAGATATGATATGAAATGCATCAACTATGTGTTTTTCTAGAAGATCTATGTCCTCTGGAGGATTGTAGTTTACTGCCCATTCCTCTATGGCGAGTTGAAACCAGACCTAGTCTGCCAGGTCTTGATTCCATCTTGCTGGAGGTGCCGAAATTGGAGGTAGCTGTTCTATATCCAATTTTGTTACTGTGGCAAAGTGAACACTAACCAGGGTTGAGTGCACTCGCCATCTAGTTAGGTGCCTTATCGCAGTTGTGGCAAAAGTCAGATCTAGTCTGCCTCCTATTAAGTGTGTAGGTTGCCCTGTGTCTAGTAGGGGAACTCCTTCAAACTCTTCTAGGGTAAAGGCTATGTGCTCTTCTGAAGGGTTTGTTGTCTATGGGGATGATAATATGGGATGATATGCATTAATATACTCACATATAAGTGTTGGTGACCTTTCTGTATATGCAAAGACTTGTGTCAGTTGCAGCTCTCCTGGCTTTTCTCTGTATATTTTCCTGTAGAGGTTACATATGTCTACTTTTTGGTTCAGTAATGTTACTGTTACTGTCAGCGTCTCTACATTGTTACCACAAGGAATTGGGTTATGTAACCTTGTTGTTAGTATTGTTTTTCTAACTAGTGTAGCTAGCCCTTTGTCGGTGCCTATCTCTGGGGGTAGTGTAGGCATTATAACCTGCCATTTTGAGCTTTGTGCCTATTCTTGGGAACGTTTCTTGCAACAGCATGAAATCTATCTCTGTTTTGCAGAGTGCAATTAGAAAGCCCATTTTGGGTTTCACTCCGGCTGAATTTCAATTAAGGATCTCCATTCCTGAGTGTAAGTTGAAGAGTATTGTCCTGGATCCCTAGGGGCAAAGAAAATTGCCTTAACCTCTGTTGATGGAGTGGATGAGGTGATGGTGGACTAGGTGAGTGGGATGATGGGGATAGGTTCTGATGAGGCGGATGTGGAAGGTGCTGGTGAGAGTGGTAATGGAGTGGAAGGTGTGGGTGTTGTTACGTGGGAGGTGATCTCTTGGATAGTATGAGAGTAAGGGGGGGGGGGGGACTTGGGTTTGGAGAGCAAATCCTTGAGCACTTCCACAATGGTGGTTGCAATAGTTTCAGCACTGATCTCTCCTGTCACAGCCTGTGTGACAAGGTCGGTCAGCCTTTCCCTAAGAACCGTGGTCTTTGTAAAGATGGTTCTGGGTAAGGGTTTTAGAGCCTGGGCTGTGGAGGTAGGGGTTCTTGAGGAGGATCTAGCCCTGAAAGAGCCTCTTCTTAGCTCATCCTGAGAGTAGAATCTCCTCGTTCGCAGAGGTTTGGCAGCCATTCTTCCTCTTGGCTCCTCTCTCTTTTCTTTAGGGGAGCTGCTATTACCCTAGCTACCCTTTCAGGACATCTCCAAGCCATGTCAATGTGGCCATTCTAAAATTTGAGTTATTTAGCGGTTGTTTGTATCCCCGCTGCCTTCTTGTCAATGCAGTCCTCGGTTGAGTGCCTCTGGCTGCATACTACACAGGTGGGGAATTTTGCTTGGCATTGGTCTTTATGGTGACCAAACTTTTGGCAGTTGTAACATCTTAGTGGATCTGGGTAAGACTTCTTTACCCAGAAGCTTCAAAAAATCCCAAGATCTACTTTCTTAGGGTGTGGCCCCTTGAAAGTGACAAGGATGGCATTTTTTAGGTATCTACCTTTTTTTGGTCATTCTTTCTGTCGCTGTTATGTTGGACAGTTTTGTTAGGTGGCTCTCCATCATGTCAGGCGGGTAGCCTACAACTACAGCCTTCTTAATCTTTTCTTCCTCTCTAAGTTCTTTCAGGTGAATATCAGAGGTGCGTCTCAGCGTAATGAGAGCTCTGGCATCCTCAATGGAGGTTGACGATTGACCTTGACATTTTGGTTTAGCAACAGTCTTGAGGTTTTTGTGTTTTTGCTCGAAGACCGCTAATACTTTGAAAGCCACTGAAGAGTTACTAGCTACTACTCTAAATTAGTAGCTCTTTCCGATGCTCTGCTCATCGGGAGTTTAGTCTTCATTCCCTCTTCGGTTCGTGTTTGGTGTCCAGTTTCATCAGTGCCAAGGTTCCCCTTGGATTTTTTTTTTCTTCCTTGCCACTTGGGTCCTTTCGTGGTTGTCTTGATCTGTACCCCTCCTAAGTCTGTTTCCGGTTTGTGTGGTCGATTTCCATGCAAGGTTTCTGGTCAGGGTAAGTTTCTATCTGACCAGCAGCCATTGCTTCTAGCTCTATTAAGATCAGTTCATGAACCTTCTTCCAAACAAAGTCAGTGTGCCTGGCTGGATTGTCTAACCGTTTAACCCCTAAGGCCCCAAACAAAGATATGGTGAGAGATAGAAAAAAGAATAACAGAATCTGTAAAACATCGATTAGTCAGGAAGGCCCTATATATCTTACCGGTAGCTACTTACTAGTCTACACAAACTGCAGCTGGGGAGCCGCCTTACTGCTTACCAAGCACTAAGTTTGCATACCAGTCAATTCCTGCAGGCAGGGATGTTTTCAGTGATTTTGTGAAACACTATACACCTATTTCTTTATTGATAATGTTT
>NC_090729.1:12317918-12347918 GCF_036898095.1 Palaemon carinicauda
AGATAGGAGGGGAAAGGGTGATTGACTGGAAGCTGCCGATAGACGACTTTCAGATCTGGTAAGACTATAGGCACCCTTTTATTGCAGCGGGGTCCTTATGTTCAGGAGGATAAAAATCCTGGACTCGTTGTTTTATTTGGACTTGTTGAGTGGTGATAAGTCCTGAATGACTGAATTTTCTTGAGTCCTTCTCGTAAACACACAACAGCCTTCCCTGGAATTCGGTGGACTAAAGTTTCCTTACGACCTGTATGCTCTAGAGCTCTCAGGTAAACTCCTCTAGAATGGTTTTGGATAATCGGAGGAGTTGCGGAAATGGTGGTAGAGATTTCTCCACCTCTCATCTTAGTCCCATCTTGATTAGGCCATGGACCCAAGGATCGAAGGTCCAGCGATCCTAAACGAATCTCCCTCCTACTAGAAGAATTTCTATGCTTCGACTGATCAGTAGGAATATCTTTTTAACCATCTGTCTGTGATATCTCGGTCACTACAACTCTGGATCACTGTTGAACCGCTCGAAATGGATGTCCAGACCTCTCCATCTTCCTTTTAGGTTGGGGACCCACAACCTTAGAAGATTCTCTTTTTGAAAGGATGCCCCACTTTTGGAGAATTCCTACTTTCTCCGTAGAGGCGTTCTTAATCACTTTCTTGACTACCTCGTCTGGAAAGAGGTCTTTACCCCAGATGTTGGAAGATATTAGCTTTCTTGTATCGTGTTGCGTTAGCTCACACAAGCTCCCTACATGTTCTTCTAGCCTTTATAAAGGCATAAAGGTCTTTTACCAAAGTAGCTATATGTGTGGGGTATCTTGATGAGCCGACCAGAACTCTATGTAGTTCTGTAAAGATAAGGAGGCTGCAAGTCTCTCCTTTGTTTCGTGTTCATCCTGTAAGAGAAACTCAGATAATTTTGGAAGATTTTCCTTAAATTGTCGACTGGCGACATCCGCCTCAAGTCTTCCTACTGAAAAGGTGAAATGGGCCTCCTTCCAGTTCTTTTCCCATCTGGGAAATGCTAGTGACAGAGGCTCGCTCTCCTTGAGTGTAGGACACGGTTTACCTGTCTCTATTGCCTCAGTGATATATTTGAAAGTTATCTCTGTAAAGGGGAATTAAATTGAAACTAGAGCAAGAAAGGAAGAGTGGTTGTTACCTGGTGCGGATACCTTCGACACCGAGTAACCCGCCTTTTCTATGCTGCTTGATAGGATAGCCTGTGCTTTATGATTGTCGAGAATCATAACCTCCTTCGATTCCGTTCCTTTTCCTGATGTTGGTTTATCCTTCAGTCTAATGAAACAGTTCGGGAAAGCGTCAAAGCTTGGCCAGAACTGGATTTTGCCCAAAGTAACAGCACCCATCTTCTCCGAGATGTAGAGTTTGCCTTTTAAAATCGGCATTAGCTCCGCAAACCTCCAAGGATTGGCTGTGGAGCATGTTGGTAGGTCTTGATCTACGAGTCGATTGTACGGCCCTTTAGGAGCGATAAGTGGAGCTTTACCAAACTCTACCTTGTATTTCGTTTGCTGTTTTGTGCTCTAGATTCTTGACTTGGGCCCATAACTGGTGTATTCCATCTAAAAGAGGGATAGAAGGAGGAGATAGCGATGTCGTTGGCTCATCAGCCTGTTTGGACGAAGACAATTCCAACCTGACATTCTTCCCTTCTTCCCGTGGGCACTTTTTGCCCTCCTTCTTGAAGGTTATCTGGCCATCGGGAAATGTACCTCGTGTCTGGGGTACCACTATTTCCTTACTCGCCGTTGGAAGTAGTAACCTACGCATCTTGTCATTAGGCAGGTAAGGTCCCGGAGAGATTTTCTGAAAGCCTCTTACCCAGTTGCGTAGTTTGAAACGAGCTGCATCCCTAGTCTCTACCCACCTGGGATTCTTGAAACCTTCAGACAAAAGGGCCCGACATACTTTGCAGGCCTGTGGGTTCCAATACTACAGGTGTTCGGAAATAATATTGCAGGGGGCATGAAACCTGCATGCATTATGTCCGTAAAAACACTCACTATTAGTTTTGCAGAAGACTACAACACATGACATCTGGCGTTCCTCCTGTAAAGAAAGGAAAACAAAATGAGTATACGATTGATTATCTCACTGATAACCAATATATCAAAAGTCATATCTTAACAGAATAGCTCAGGATAGCAAGCTATAAAAGGATAGTAGGAGACACATACTTGTGTATCCCTTGCAAGCAAATGCTGGTACCTACTCACAGTATTAAATGATAGGAATTTCCTCTTCGAAGGAATTCTAACTGAAAAATGAGGTTTTCTAACCCCTAGGGATAGGAAACTGTATACTTCACTCCCCCCTTCATACTAAATACTGTGGGGTACAGAAGACTGATTTCTCAATCAGCTTAACGAAGAAACCCTATTCCTCCATTGTAAGAGCGGTTGCAGCATAAGCTCACATGAGGATACCTAAGATATGCTAGAAATAGTTACTGTATAATCGTACTGTAGTTTTCTAATTGTAGTATGCACTATATTGCAATATACTGGCTACTGTATAATTATATATAGTATGGTCCAGCCAATGTGTTGCTTTTCTGGTAAGCAACTGACTGTACGGTCCAGCTGGCCTGATGCCAACTGGACTGGGGAAAGGAAAGACATATATTTGTATATATCCCACCCTACTTATTTGCTGTGACCCCTCTTACAAAATTAAAACATAGAGTTTCCCTATTCATGGAGACTCAAGAATAAGGGCTCTGCCCTTTAAGGGTTAAGAGTGTAATCTCCAGTCCTTAAAATTTTATATTGCAGGGTAAAGTGAAGACTGATTTCTAATCAGAATATTGAAGAATTAAATTTTTTCAATATGAGATTGGGTTCCACAAATATTTGGGTAGGATCTTCAGATATATTGGAAAACACTACTAGCATAAAATATACAGAAGCTTTCTATCTGCAGTATATCCAATACCGCAAAAATACTAACTACCTGTATAAACATATACTGTAGTTCAGCCAGCATGTCGTCGGCATAGCTAGCTAATGCTAGCACATCTAGCCTGCTAGCTAAAAGAAAGAGAGATAGCATGGAGAACAAGCTACATAATACTGTATATATATATATATATATATATATATATATATATATATATATATATATATATATATATATATATATATATATATATATATATATATATATATATATATATATATATATATATATATATATGGGCTTAGGCCATGTCGTCCTGATGGAAGTTCCTTCATTGTTAGCTTCCTAAGGTATATGTGACTACAGTGATATATCCCAGAAAATTTAGCGAAGGTACCCAGAATTCTAACTCCTGGAGCAAGTATCCCTTAAATTTCTCCAAGGGATATCGCGTAAGGACGTATCTTGACACGTCTCATAGCTATTTACACCCCAAATAGCCTTTCATTACGAGAGGGAATGTGGCAAGAAAAAATAGGATAGTCTTAGAGAGGTAAACACTCGACTCTCCTAATGTACTGTAAAATAGTTTGGGCTTCCGCCGTTATGCGGCGCCACCAACCATTTTCTCATTTGTAGCTTTTGGTGACAGCATTTATCAGTGTTATCTCGCTATTTTCGAGGAATTTCTTTGCTAATGATGGATTCTCCCGCTTCATCAGCATCTGGAAAGTTAAGTAATATCTTTAGATTGTGTAAATGTAGGTTTTTGCCAGTTTTTGATCTCGATTGATATCGTAATTAACGTAACAAGAGCCGTTGCCAGCCGGATGGTGTCAAGGATGCGATCGTTCTTTTGTTCATTTAGTTAGCAAGAACGATATTCCCGGCATTATTGCTTTAATGACTTTAGTTATCTAGAAGTTTAGCTAGGAATCTTCATATTATGTCATTGTTGTTGTGTTTTTGGCCTTTGATAAGAGCCTCTCGGGTGCTAGGCTAGTAGCCTAGGCACTTTCACACCTAATGCATGATATAACCTTCTTGGTAAAGTTTTATTGAAGCTTAGGCAATATTTTATACAATTGAGATATTACTATTTATTTTTCCTCTTCCTTTTAGTATATTAGAGTTATGTAGAACGTTTCTCTAAGCTCTTTAGCTTAATAGCTTTAGTGCTTTAGTATACTTTATATGTCCCCATTACTCTCGTATTGTCATTATGGGTAAGATAGACATCATTGCCCCTTTAAGTCAATACTATCTCTATGAGATATAAGAGTAATTCCATTTCCCTCTGATTAGCCTAGGGCCTAGGCTATCCTCAGTGAATTTGCTGTTCCCTACGGTTTGGTAAATTCTCTTGGGCTTTTCGTTTCTCTCTCCTTTTCTCTGAGCTGGCAACTGAGTAGCTTGTCAGCATTGAGTTTGGAGTTGAGGACGGGACATCAGAGTAAAGTCTATGTTAGGCATCTAGCTACCTGGATTTATTCCGGCAACTGAGTTAGCTTGTCGGTATTCCAGTAGGGCTAGTTGCTGTTCAGGAGGCTAGCCTCCCCAGAACTTGGTGGTTATTGTTTCACAATTTCCACCTTATGGTCTAGCAGACAGTCCTGTATTAGGGGTTCTTAACTGGAAGATAGGTTTCTTCCCTATTTTGATCCCTGGTACAAGATTCTGTTCTCTTAGAGTTCGTTTTCGGACATTCTCTCTTTGCCTAAACCAACCTGGGGAATTGAATTCCCCTATTTGAGGTTACTATGAGGACAGAATCCTTCAGGTTAGGTAAGGCCCTAGGGTATTACCTTTCTTATGGACTATTCACACTTGCCCCGCTATCTCTTTCCTATTGAATGATCCAACACCCTTATGGCCATGGTCCTACATAAGCTCCTATGGATGTCTGTGGACCTGGCTTGAGTTTTTCTGTACGTAGCTAGTACGCTGCTGGCAGATAACCTCATGTCTTTGAGTGTACCTTAGAGTCCTCCCTTGGACTGCCTTCCATATGCCTTAAGATGGAATATGGTTGAGAGGAAGCCCGAATTTATTTCCTCTTCCACTGGCACACTCTTTCAGGATGTAGACATCTTAGTTGATCTTTGCCGTCTCCTATCCTTTTCTTTTTCTCCTACTATCAGTCATGGGCTACGTCAGCAGTTAATTCTGCCGCCAGTTTTGGATGGCTAGGCTAACAGTTTGCTGTTAACCCTTTCATCGGAAATCGTAGATCGATCCCGCTGGTTAGGTCCTAGGTATGTCTGCCGGCAACTGAGTAGCTTGCCGGCAACTGTCCTATGCCTTCCATCCAAATATTAACTTTATTTTGCCAACGATTGCCGGCAGGTCTCGTAGATACCAGTCTCCCGGCATATGCTGGACTAACCCAATATGCTGATTGCCGGCAGGTTCGACTAGACGCTGGCCGGTCGGCATAAGCTAGCCTGCCCATCATGCCGACGTTGCCGGTGGGACCGGAAGTGTCGGCGAGGCCAGCAGTGTTGGCAGGGCCAGCATTGCCGGCAGGCCCGGCAGTGTCAACGGGGCCGGCAACATTGACGGCATACTGCCGCCGACAACTGCTGTACCCTGGAAAAATTATTATTTTTTCAAGCCTATAAGTGGTTCTTTTACAGCCATTTGTGAGACCATCATATAGATCGATGATTCTCTTCTATAATAAAGGTTATATCCATTTAATATTATCCACTATATTGAACATTTTAAGAGGATGTGTCAAGAAGACACTAAATATCTTAGATATTTCCTCTATTATCATTTAAGTCTTTATGAATTTTTAAGTTCAATATGGGGGGGGGGTCATAGCAAATGGCTGATCGGGAAACACATGTGGGTGCCTTTCCTTCTATAGCTTACCCTATCCAAGCTAAATATTATAACTGTTGTTATGTTGAAATCAGAAAATTTCACAGAAAACTCATTTGCTTTTCTTTTATTTACAGGAGGAGCATCCTGAGTGCAGGAACAACTTTTGTAAGGTCTGTAGCAAGGACTTTTACGGACAGGGCGTGTGTAGGTGTCACGCCCGCTGTTCCATCACCAAAGGGGCTCTCAAGTACTAGGACCCGAAGGTATGTACCTTGTGTGAGAAGTTGGTTAAGGAGGCTTTTGATGATCAAAAGTCTACCGAGTCTAGTGATGCAGGTAGGGCTACACTGCATAAATGGGTAAGAGGTTTTCAAAAGAACACCTCGGGCCCATACCATCCGACTGCTAGGACGAGGAACTGTCTCTTCCCCGGAGCGCGTGATGACGCTATCATCCCCCAGACGAAACCTGCAATTCCTTTGGTGCAGATTCAGGTTCAGAAGCCTAAAGAACCTGATGTTGTGGATACTTTAGAAAGTATCCATTTAGACGACAATATGTCTGTCGTCTCCGAGGAGACCGAGAAGAATCTCCTTGTAGAAGAGTTAGACCAGGAGGCAGTTGTCCCTCCTGCTAGTGATGTGGAGAACGTCGAATTGGCTTCGGTTTCTTCGGCTGTGGTGGCTGAGCCAGCACCCTCAACATCTTCACAACCCCCTCATCTGGAGACGAATACTAGTACTCTCCAATCCTTAATGTCAATGGTTTATGACTTACAGAATAAGTCTACCGAGAAAGAGACCACTTTCCGGACAGAAATTGAGCAGTTAGTTTCTTCGAGCCTAGCCCCGAAGAAGCTAAATGTTAAGGACCTTCTTGCATCTCCGACGTTACCCGTGGAGGTATGCGGAACATATGCCTATGTCAGCAGGCAGGATCTTCCTCTCGGAGAAACTGGGTTCCGTTCCAGTGGAGGAAATTGAGTTTTGGCCCAGCAGAGGGGTCTACCCGCACTGTTATGTACGACTCAAAAATGAACCGGTAGCCAAAGAAGAGATGGAGCCCAAAGAAGTAATTGTCTTTGAGCTCGCTAAGGCACAAGCTATGCTTGCGTCAAACCTAAAAGAGACGGCATTCACTAGCTCAAAGGTGCCGGCTTTGAGCAAGAAATACCCATCATTTATTGCTGACCCTCAACGTGCTTTTCCCTTTATGGTAAAAGGGCTTAAAGCAGCCCTGAAGGCGGCGAGGGCAGGAAAACCCTGTCCCACGCTAGAAGAATGCAAGCCTCTCTCCCTTGCTTCTCCTTCAAATGATAAAGACTGGAAGGAGTTCATGTTACCTTCTCAGTCGGGAAGCTGGAGGCCGATATCGCTGGACGTCAGTTCAACGAGGACCTCCCAAAGCTGTCAGAGTTTCTCTTAAAAAGAGAACACGTGACTACAGAACACCTGGCTGCGTCTATGTCTCTCCAAACAGGGCTAGAAACAATGGCTAGCATTCCCGATACCCGAGACTTGTATGTGGTCTTTGCCAAGGCTCACTTGGCTACAGTAACTAAGGAGCTGTACAACTTTGTCAGAGCCAGGACGGCTTGTAGAGAGTTCGTGTTTGCTTCCGCCTCCGTAAAACACGAACCCAGGAAGCTCATAGCTTCTAAATTCTGGGGAAAAGACCTCTTTCCTACTGATGTGGTCAAAGAGGTCGGAGATAAGGCTGCCTCGGAGAACAAAGATCTGTTCTCCAAGTGGGGCTTATCCTCAAAGAGGAAATCTTCAGCTGAAGGAGGTCCCCAGCCGAAGAACAAGTCTAAATGACCTCGGTTGCCCTCTCAACCAAGACAGCAACACCAACAGCTTCCTGTGGCCACGGTGTCCCACACAGTGGCACAACCTACCACCACCTTTCAACTGGTGCCCAAAAACTGGCGACACAGTTGCCAGTTTTCATCCCAGCCTTTGAAAGGCAATCGGTTTCTTTTAAGCCAAAGTCTCGAGAATTCTTTCGAGGTTCCTCTAGATGCCCCTTCAGAGGAAGAGGCTACAAGGGTGGACGTGGCCAAGGAGGTAAATCCTCCAATCAGCACTCAAAGTGAGATGCTGCCAGTAGGAGGGAGACTTCTCCATTTTCAGGATCGGTGGACCTTCGATCGTTGGGCCCACAGCCTGATCAAGATGGGACTAAGGTGGTGTTGGAACCCAACTCCACCAAGATTTCCTCATTTCTTGTAACCTTCAACCCCAGCTTTGGAAGAATATGTTCAAGAATTACTGGACAAGAAAGTAATACGGAAAGCAAAGTCCATCAAGTTTCAATGAAGGCTATTCTGTGTTCCGAAAAAGGATTCGGAAAAGCTCAGAGTTATTCTGGACTTATCTCCACTCAATAAGTTCATTGTGAACTACAAGTTCAGAATGCTGACACTTCAGCACATAAGGACCCTTCTGCCCAAAAGGGCATACACAGTCTCCATAGACATGACGGATGCGTACTGGTATGTACCAATCAACCGTCAGGTATCCCCCTACTTAGGGTTCAAGCTCCAGGAAAGATATGTCTTCAGAGCCATACCCTTCGGTTTGAAAATTGCACCGAGAATATATACTAAGCTTGCGAACGCAATTACTCGACAACTACGCCAAAAGGGTGTTCAGGTAATGGCTTACCTGGACGACTGGCTGGTGTGGGCAGCATCCAAGGAGGAATGCGTGCAAGCCTCCATAAAGGTGATACAAGTCTTAGAGTATCTAGGGTTCAAGATAAACTTGAAAAAGTCTCGGCTGTCTCCAGCTCAAAAGTTCCAGTGGCTGGAAGTTCACTGGGACTTACAGTCACATTGCTTCTCGTTGCCAATGGCAAAGAGAAAGGAGATAGCAGGGGCCGTCAAAAATCTTCTTCAATCCCGAAAAATATCAAGAAGTCAACAGGAGGGAGTGTTGGGATCTCTTCAGTTTGCCTCTTTGACGGACCTACTTTTGAGAGCATGACTAAAAGATGCATCAGGGATCTGAAGAAAATTCGCTTACAACGATCGAAGAGATCTACTAAGACCACTACCAAGTCGTCTAGGATCAATTCTCAAGCCATGGTCGGAAGTGAAGAGCTTAAGAGGAAAAGTACCCTTGCAACCACCCCCTCCTACAGTCACCGTCCACACGGATGCCACAAAGGAAGGATGGGGGGTGTTATTCTCATCATCGAAAGGTACAGGGAACTTGGTTCCCCCTCTTCAAGTCCTTCCACATCAATTACCTGAAAGCCATGGCAGTGTTTCTTTCCCAGAAGAAACTGAAACTTCACCACTCTATCCACATTCGTCTGGTTCTAAACAGCGAAGTGGTTATGAGATGCATAAATCGACAAGGTTCGAGATCGCCTCAGCTAAATCATGTGATACTGGCAATCTTTCATCTGTCCAAGAAGATGAAATGGCACTTATCAGCAATCCACCTTCAAGGATTCCACAATGTGACAGTGGACGCTCTATCCAGGTTCAGCCCGATAGAGTCCGAATGGTCCCTAGACGCAGGGTCATTCTCGTTCATATTGAACAAAGTCCCGGGATTGCAAATAGATCTCTTCGCAACGAGCGACAACAAGAAGTTGGCCCGGTACGTAGCCCCGTATGAGAATCCTCTAGCGGAAGCTATGGACGCAATGTCCCCGGATTGGAACAGGTGGTCCAGGATTTGCCTGTTCCTACCAACCAACCTTCTGTTGGAAGCACTCGACAAACTGAGATCCTTTCGGGGATGGGCAGCGATAGTGGGCCACAAGTGGCCAGGCAGTGTATGGTTTCTGTTGATAACAGAACTGCGCCTGAAGCTGATCCCGTTGCCGGAACCAGTTCTGACTTAGCTAGTACAGAAATCGACTGTCAACGCTTCATCAGGGAAAACCCAAAACCTTCATCTCATGATTTTCTCACCCTAGCAGTCAAGAAAAGGTTCGGGATTTTGGCAGAGAGTGTTAACTTATTAGAAGAGTACAAGTCAAAGTCAACGAGAAGACAATACAAATATTCCTGGAAGAAATTGGTGGCCTTTGTTAAGGCGAAGTAACCTTAAGAGGTTTCTACGGATTTCTGCTTATCCTTTTTCATCCATCTTCACGGACAAGGTCTAGCGGCTAATACGATTACGTCCTGCAAATCTGCCTTGGCTAGACCGATTCTTTATGCCTTCCAAGTGGACTTTCCTAATGAAATCTTCAATAAGATTCCGAAAGCCTGTGCTAAACATCGACCTGCAGCCCCTCTTAGGGCTATTTCATGGTCCTTTGATAAGGTGCTTCATCTGGCTTCGACCTTGAACAATGAAGATTGTTCACTAAAAAGACTTGACTCGGAAAGTAGTATTTCTATTTGCACTAGCCTCAGGAGCCAAAGTTAGTGAAATAGTGGCCCTCTCGAGGGATGACGGCCACATACAGTTTACACCAAATGGTGAACTAAATCTCTTTCCGGATCCGACGTTTCTCGCCAAGAATGAGCTACCCACTAAGAGATGGGGTCCCTGGAGAATCTGCCTTCTGAAGGAAGAAGCATCTCTCTGTTCAGTGGAATGCTTGAAGGTTGCCTCGTCTCTCAATTTTTTTCTAAACTATGTATTTTGATAATCTGCGTACTTATACTTGTTGGAAGTCCTACAGAGTATTTTTTCAAGTACTATGCAAGGCAACTGCAAGAAATAAGACTTCATGGGGTGGCTGCAGGCTGTGTAATATAGCCTGTAGTTTGATTACTGCGAAGGACAGTGCACTAATTGGGACTGTTAGTGAAGGGTGTACATGATAGACTTCGGTATATCATGATATTGAGTGTCGATATGGACATTATATACTGTCTTACTCAGCCAAGTGAACTTAAGCATAATATTTGACATGTGTGCCAGCATATTTATGCGTGATGTTTTTAGTAATATCATTTATTGAAATTTCCTATTTTATAGAGTGGCAATATTTCTCTGGTAGACGAAACCTATTTATTTTGTTAATACCATTATGCTTTTTATGTCTATGTATAGCATAAAATATATGATTTAATCATAACTTCTGTGTTTCTTGTTAATAACTATGGAAGGAATCTTTGCGTCTATCTCGCCGTAAGATTATTTGATTATATTCAGAGCATCCTTGATCCTCTTGAGATCTTGAGGGACGAGATCCCTTGTTATGCAAACAGATAAGTTTGGTTGTACAATGTTTGTTACTGTATTATGATTCCTACGTGAACATAAACTTGTCTGATTGGCAGACTTGGGAGGTACAGTACTCTTTTCAGTACCTGATACAAACTACTTTTTGTGTATATATGATACAATATACTTCTGTGCCAGGAAGAACTGGCACATGACATGCTCAGTTGATTGATGTATTGCCGTAACATCAAGTGTCTTTGGTCTTTATGTCCAATTAAGAAATAGTCAACTCGAGATATTGGCATAGTTAAATCCACAGATATATTATTGGTCTGGTAAACGTCCATCAGCACGACATGGCCTAAGCCCAAAAAGGGATTTTGAGCATAGCGAAAAATCTATTTTTGGGTGAAAGAGCTGTCGTCCTGATGGACCCACCCTCCTTTGGTTAAAGGGTGTTTATCCCTCCCTATGGTACTGTATCTGTAATAAATACTTTAAAACCTACGGAAGAATGGTTGGTGGCGCCGCATAGCGGCGGAAGCCCGAACTATTTTACAGTACATTAGGAGAGTCGAGTGTTTACCTATCTAAGACTCTCCTATTTTTCCTTGCCACATTCCCTCTCGTAATGAAAGGCTATTTGGGGTGTAAATAGTTATGAGACGTGTCAAGATACGTCCTTTCGCGATATCCCTTGGAGAGATTTAAGGGATACTCGCTCCAGGAGTTATAATTCTGGGTACCTTCGGTAAATTCTCTGGGATATATCATTGTAGTCATATATAACTTAGGAAGCTACCAACGAAGGAACTTCCATCAGGACGACATGGCTCTTTCACCAAAAATAGATTTTTCGGTACGCTCAAAATCCGTTTTATATATATATATATATATATATATATAACTATATATATATATATATATAACTATATATATATATATATATATATATATATAGTAAAAGGGATGTAAAAGTCAACTATTACTACCTTCTCCAGAAAGAAGGTTCAAATGGAAGGGGAGAATATCAAATTCAAGCTTCCATCCAGCTACAGTACTGTCGACGGCAAGGATCTGTCTAAACCTTGCCGGACGGCACCGCTGGCCAGTACTCAGTACAGTCGGTGTACTGTCGGTTGAGCAGGCACCATTCTGTGCCGGCCTGGTAGGCAGCACCCCGGCAGTAGCCACTGTTACTAGCAGTTCAAGAAAGAACTGAAGAACCTTTGTAAACAGAAGGGACTTCCCACTTAAAGCCAACATGGCCAGCACCTGCCGGCCGGCAGCTGCCCTGGTTGCCTGCCAGGAGACACCAAGACTGCCGGCCAACAGTAGCCATGACTGCCAGCCGGCAGTAGTCTTTACTGCCGGCCGGCAACTAATATGGCCGGCAGCTCACAGCTGTCATTACTGCTGGCCGACAGATATTAAGACTGCCGGCCGGCAGCTATCAACTGTAAGATGGGGAGTATGGTCGATCCTGGCAACTCACCGGCAACAGTAAGGTTACCGGGATACGCCAACATAAAGGGATAGAAGGGAAGGGGAAAGAGGGTCCTGTGAAAGGTACAGCAGGAGCCGGCCGTAGCCTGTCCTGCCCCACCTAACAAACTCCGTTCCTGTATTAGAACTATCCCAGGTGGCTAAAGAATTCTATTCCTTAGCCTAAGGTTAGATAACACGATTAAGAGGTTGGTAGTACTCTAGCCACCACCTCTAAGGTAAGGAAATGGGGTTGTAGTGCCAGTGTCCCCTAAGCATTAGAAGAATTCTATTCCTCAGCCTAGGGTTCACTAACACAGGACTAGTCTGCTGGGTCACAGGAAGACGGGTCATATTGTACAGACCTTTCAGGAGTGGCCTAGAGAGGTGTAGCCACCTATGTCGGTAGCCTAACGTAGCAAAAGAATTCTATTCATCTTGCCCGGTAGCTACCGACCACAGACTAAATACTCTGATATTCTGGCCAAAACCCCAAAAACCTGCACCTGCAGTTACAGGGGAAGGGCAGAAAAAAAACATAGGAAAGTCATGCCTGAATTAAAAATTTGAGGCCAACCCGCTAAGGTTGTAGCCTGAGGCCACACTCAGAGGGAAGAGGGATTACCCTTAAATCTCCCTTTTTTTGAGAGGTGTAAAGCTCATCCAATTCAAAGAGATACCTATTTCTACATAATTGAAATCACCATACACAAGGGTAACCGGGGAATGTCTAACATATAATAACACACCTAGGTTAGGTACCTAGGCGAGACGAGATCTCGGTTACCTCACTCTCCGAGACTCTAACTATAAGATCGACATGGAAAGGAGAAATATCCAAAATGTAGATATATTTATAAGAATATATTGCCTAAATAGCTAACATAATTAAATAATTAATTATATATGATGCTATTTAAAAACCGCGAAGTCGTTCTGCTAACTAAATTACATGCCTAACAACCGACAGGGCTCAAGGCGCCTCCGGTGCAGGCTAGCTCTAAACACAATAAATTACTCAAATTTCACTGTGAAAAGGAAGCTAAAAATTATTCATTGTAAAGACACAATACTCAACTTTCCGAGGGCGAAAGAATTTGAAAAATCCATAGTAAAACCTTGAAAATCGATTGAAAAGTTAGATCAACAGGGAACACCACTGAGCGAAATCGCCACAAAATTAGGAATATTCGCCATCTGGGGGATGGCGCTGGGTGGTGGTCAATAGTAGTACGGGAATGGGGGTAACCTTGTTACGGCCCCCTTCTATTCTTTTACCACGTCCCCCTTAAAGTGTAAACGCTATTAGGGGTGTAGATTGCTATATGGCATGTAAAGAATGCGTCCTCTGATATTATATGATATCCTTGAGAAAATTTTAAGGATATTCGCTCCAGGAGTTAGAATTCTGGAACCTGAAGGTTAATTCTCTGGGAATATCCCTGTAGTATATAATATATTCCTTTTGAAGCTACCTTAGGAACTTCCATCAGGACGACATGGCTTGAGCCTCTCTCTCTCTCTCTCTCTCTCTCTCTCTCTCTCTCTCTCTATATATATATATATATATATATATTTATATATATATATATATATATATATATGCACAATTATATATATATATATATATATATATGCACAATTATATATATATATATATATATATATATATTATATTATATATATATATATGCACAATTGTGTATATATATATATATATATATGCACAATTTTATGTATATATATATATATATATATATGCACAATTATATATATATATATATATATATGCACAATTATATATATATATATATATATATATTCATACGTAGTATCATTAGAGTTCTTAAAAACACAAATAATTATATTCTACTCTTGATATTTACTGTAATATATATTTTAATATTTATTTTCTCAATAAATTCTTATTATCTATTTCTAGAAAATAAATTTTTTCTTCTAGAATATATCCAAAGTATTCGACATGAAATACTTTTATTTACAGCAAGAATATGAGAGAGTTGGAAATCAATTTATCTCAATAAATCTTTCCCCTCCATTCTGCTTCAGCTGGAAACTCCATTTTTAAACGCACTTCTGAAATAAAGATATGAATCATTGCTCTGACTTCCAGGCAGCAGACGCGACGCTAGAATTTTAAGAAATATATTTAGTCTTTCACAGTCTTTAAATTGGCAGATACAGTATTTTCAATTATTTATATCGATATTGAAGGGAAATAAATAAAAACTAACAACGGAATACATACAAGAGTAAATGGTTTTAGAGAACTGAAATTAGAAAAAGGAAATAAAATAAATCCTACTGAGTTTAAAAGAAATGATATCATTAAAACACCTTTCAGCAAAAGACAAAACAAAAAAAAACAAAAAAAAAAAGGAGGGAAGATATCGAAATGAATATAATATATCCAGATTTATAGGATGAATATTTGATTTTGAAACAATCCATAGTCTAATCTTTGCTAGAAATAAAGTATATTTCAACCATGGAATTTTATAAACTTTAAAATTTCATTATTATTGTTGTCATTCTTTTTATTATCATCATCGTCTTTATTATTGTTATAAAATTTATTTGTTCATCAGAGTCTCAAGAGACTGGTGGTTTATAGTGTGGCCTTCCATATGTCTTACGAATTCAACAATTTCCTCACTATATGGGTGATGTTCTTTAGCATGGTATTCTGTAATATTCCCTTTCCCTTATTTTAGTATTGTCCCAATTGTTCCGATGGTTTTTGGCACTACCTTAACTTGCATATCCTATTGCCAAATAATCTACAACTAACGAACTTCACTCTGTTCGAAAAGACACAAAAGTATGGATCATTTAAATGCATCGTAGTACCTAAGACTTGAGAAGGAATGATAGAGGGAGAAAAAGAAAAGACCAAATCCAAGACCTACGAATTGAATTCGGAAGGCTATGGGGTATACAAATAAGGGTAGTCACGTTGGCGTGCTTGTGATTTCCTTATCGACCTGGTCCTTCCAAGACTTGAGATGGATGTTGGTACCAAGTATGGCTGCATCCTATTGGTATTTTATTCACCGAGTCCAATAGAGAGCTTTAGTCAGTGCATCATGTCATTTTTTATCCCGATTCTGAGTAAGTGCTAAATATTCATAGGCAATATGTTTATTATTATTATTATTATTATTATTATTATTATTATTATTATTATTATTATTAGTAGTAGTAGTAGTAGTAGTAGTAGTATTATTATTATTATCATTATTATTATTATTATTATTAGTAGTAGTAGTAGTAGTAGTAGTAGTAGTAGTAGTAGTAGTAGTAGTAGTAGTAGTAGTAAACTTAATTCAGAAAGCGAAATCGTAAAACTTAAAGCCCAATTAAGTAAATATATCAATATCTGTGGCAAATAAAAAAAAAATATATATAAAATTTATGAAATACAAATTATATGAACCTGCTCAATAAATAAGCATATTTAAAATGAAATATCCTCGATTATTCCGGTGTATGATTAAAAAAAGCGTTATTTAATTTATTCATATAAAGTAACAAGTTTTCAGATATTAGTTACTAGGAGATTAATGCAAAGGATGGCTACAATTTACGAATATAGCTTAACTTGGCACAATCAGCTGAGCGAAAGATAGGACATATAAATACTAAGATCTGAGATGAAAAAAAAAAAAAAAAAGGTTAATTAAACCGTGAAAAAAAAAATCTTATTTATTTCAGTATTCAACCGACTTGTGTTGAGTACTGAATTTAATTAAGCTTTATTTGTCATCAATAAAACCATTTATGATAAACCTCGGCAGGTATACAACAATATTATTCAAAACATGGTAACAGAATTTTTTTAATACGTCTTTCATATTGACAATTCCTCAACATCATAGAATGAATTTTCCTGCAGAACAATTTTTTGTAAAAAGAAGAATATCCTAGAAGGAAATATTTTTTTTTTTCCCTGAATGGGATTTCGCATGTGGTAATCCAATATCTTCAACGTACAAATAATGACATTTGTGTAAGAGGTTACCCTTCATCTTCCATAATATGCCGCGTGCATTTAATTTACCTAATATCTGTTTTGTAATATTTACTTCTGAATTTAGTAAAGAAGTGTTTCATGTTTACCATGTTCAATATCTTCACCACTATCATTGGCTAGATCTGGGGATTCGGATATGTAAGAAAAATTATAACGTGTTTATTAGAAGGCAAAATACTTACAAAAGCCGAACTGTAAACTAAGGAATAATAAATTGTTTGATAGAAGGACTTTTCGGATCATTTACCTTTAGCATGTTAACAATTTAGAAAATATTGCTATATTAGAAATCATGCATTTTCCTCCATTACATTATTTCATGTATTATTTTATATTATTTATATGATAATCCTAAAGCTTCTAGTACATCTCTGCTGTCTTCCAGAGTTTCGAATGTAACTATATTTGAATCATATAATAAAAACTCTCTCTCTCTCTCTCTCTCTCTCTCTCTCTCTCTCTCTCTCTCTCTCTCTCTAAGTTTTATTTTGATTTCCAGGCTAGGCTATATTAACTGCAGCACAGGTAGTCTTTTGACGGTTTAAATGAAATATATATATATATATATATATATATATATATATTTATATACATATATATATATATATATATATATCTCTCTCTCGAAGTTTTATTTTGATTTCCAGGCTAGGCTATATTAACTGCAGCACAGGTAGTCTTTTGACGGTTTAAATGAAATATATATATATATATATATATATATATTTATATATATATATATATATATATCTATATATGTATAAATATATATATATATATATATATATGTATAAATACACAAGAATATATATATATATATATATATATATACATATATATACATGTATGTGTGTATGTACATATATATATATATATATATATATATATATAAATTTATCAATAACATACTACTCATTCAGTGTTATGTAAATAAAAACTGGGAAGTTAATGCCCCTCTTCAGGTGAAGTTTTCGACCTTCAAACCGTACAGCAAAGCTTCCAAACCTACTCATTTTATATGTGTGCTTCCAATTCAAAATTTCTTTACACTTTTTCTGATGAAGGTATCAACACTTTCACTTTCCAAGGCA
Source organism: Palaemon carinicauda (assembly GCF_036898095.1). Taxonomy (NCBI): domain Eukaryota; kingdom Metazoa; phylum Arthropoda; class Malacostraca; order Decapoda; family Palaemonidae; genus Palaemon; species Palaemon carinicauda. Next base: position 12,335,435 of record NC_090729.1, read on the forward strand.
AATGCTTGACACTGACCTCTCAAGGGAAGGTTTCAAAGTAGCCCAATTATAGGAAGTCTTCAACTCCAAACTTCCCTTCTTTCTTGTGAATTTCAAATCAATCCTTTCGGAAGCATGTTTTCGAATCCTACCCCAAGAATCTGCCCCTTTCAAAGATATTTGTTTTTTCAACTGTAGATTTTTTCTCTTTTTTTTTTCTCTTCAGAAGACAGCGCATTCTCTTTTCAGAGGACTTTTCAACTGTATCCACTACAGTGAATGTTTTATAAATACCGCATTTCTAAAGGGATTCTTTCTCCTCTATATTCTTAATTTTTCATTGGAAGGTTTCAACAAAATCCATTTTATAACTGATGTTCTCGAGTCAATCACCTATAGTAATATTTCAGACCTACCCTAGTTCAAGGGATGTTTTCAACCTCAATCTCTCCACTTTTTTTTTCTCTCCTTAAGGATTTTTTTTTCTCATCAAACACCAACAGGGGAAGTTTCAAACCTTCTTTATTAATTCATGCTTTCAAGTCCTATATTTGTCCTCTTGTCTAGGAAGATTTAACGTAGTCTTTTTTTAAGGAAGCTTTTTAAATCCTACTCCTGCCAGGTAGGTTTAAACCCTCCCCCTTTTCAAGATATGTTTTCAAGGCTGCATGTTTCTCTTTAAAAAACAAAATTTTCTACGTAAACTCTTTTTGTGGGATTAACATCCACTATCAATCCTACAGGGCATGTTATCAAGCCTACTTACTATTCTCAACGTAGCATCGTCCTCTTTTTTCATGAAAGTTTCCAAGTAGTCCCTTTTCAGTGAAAGATATCTATTATAACCCCTACAAGGAAGGTTTCAAACCTACTTCTTCCAAAAGATGTTTCGCATTCTAAATTTTTCAAGTTTTCATGGATAGGTATCCAAACACTTTTTTTTTTTTTAATTGAGGTTTTCAACTAGAACCCGCACAGGAAGGGTTTCAAATGAGGTTTGGAAGTTTTTTTTTTTTTTTTTTTTTTTTTTTTCTGAGGTTTTCAACGATTTTCATTATTCAAGGGAGGTTTTTGATTTCACTACTTACAGGGAAAGTAATAAACTTACTTTCAACATTTATTTTCAACTCTAACTTCTACAAAGATGATTTCGTATATATCACATTTAGACGGATATTACAACTTCACTAGAATACTAAGATGGACGAGTAGATAATAATATGGAAAAGCTTATGGCAGAATCATATATTCCTTCATTTCATGACAAAGATTCAAGGATACTATTATTATTATTATTATTATTATTATTATTATTATTATTATTATTAATATTGTCTTTATTATTATTATTATTATTATTATTATTATTATTATTATTATTATTATTATTATTATTATTATTATTATGTTTTCAACTCTAAGTCCTACAGGAAATGTTTCAAATCCCCATCTACTTTAAGGATGTTTTGAACTTTGGATTTTTTCTCCCATTTCATGAGAAGATTTCATCAAAATCACATTTCAGAAATATTTTTCAACTCTAACCCGCAAAGGAAAGCTTCAAAATTACATTCCATCAAGGTGGTGTTTTGAAACATAAATGTTCCCTGTTTTTTTTTTTTTTTTTTTTTTTTTTTTTTTTTTTTTTTGTGAGATCATACAACACAATCATTTTTCAAAATGTTTAAGATTATTTTTTTTTCTTTAATATTGAAACGTTGTTTGTAAAATTGCTTTCAGGATAAACCAACTTCATAGAGATATATATAAAATACAACTACAAATATGACGAATAAGACTTTCAAAAATAGAATTAGGTAGAGTTTTACCATCGACTTTATATAGTTTTCTACTGCGGATTCCAATTATTCAGGAATAAAACATCACATGAATAAATACATTACCTTTTATTCCATAAATTTTTATGAAGCGTTTACAAAATAAACGGTTTAAAGTATCAAAATGGAAGTTTTTTGGTATATTACGGAATAATATAAACATGAAAACTTTGAAGAGGCATACTCCGCGCTGAGAAATAGATGCATTTTAACTTTGAACAAAATTTGAATATTTTTTTATATACAATAGTCTAAAATACCCACGGTGTTATTTGCATAGACTTTTGGATATACAAAGCTGTGCTCGCTCCGATTAAAACCGGCGATCTACTGGAATGTCACGAAACCTCAATCGGCTTTCTGTGGGGAAAGTATTTAGAAATACGTGGGTTTTGTTTTACGTTTCGTTTATATTTCTCTAGGTCCTGCCTCCCTCTGTATTTCATACCAGCTTGTGATATTTTATGAATATTTATGTATGTTGGAACTAAAATTTCTAGAGCAAAAGTCCTTGCTTTAGGTTTGAGTTGAGAGAGAGAGAGAGAGAGAGAGAGAGAGAGAGAGAGAGAGAGAGAGAGATACTGCCTGTGAAATCCTAACAGTATTGTGAATATACTGAATTTCTTTATTTTTCTATCCATTAGAGCGCTGTTAATATATAGCTCTGACCTTTCCTAAACGTTTTCTTCTTTATCGTATTAAAGTTGACTGAATGAATTTCTATATCATTTCAAAAGATGTTTTCAGAGCTTTGTCAAGAACTTTGGATCTAGGTAGGCATTTCATTTTGGTTCATTTACGGTCCCTTCATACCACTTTCAATAAGTTATCCCTGACCTGAGTATGACATGGCTAGAGAGCAAGGAGTGATATTAATAATAATAATAATAATAATAATAATAATAATAATAATAATAATAATAATAATAATAATAATAATAATAAAAATAATAATAATAATATTAATAATAATAATAATAATAATAATAATAATAATAATAATAATAATAAGGGTAACTGATCATTACCTGACCTGGAACAACTATACTCAGCTTTGAGCATTTGCTCAGACAGTTTATGCTTCAACTGAAAAGGAGTACAATTTAACCATAAAAGATACTCTTTCTGGTACAACTCAGGAACATAAATGGCGGTCTACCTTAAATATGCACTCTTTGGTGTAGATGCAACAGTTCCTCCTTTACTTAAACCGATAGCTCAGTCACTCAGTGTCCAAAGGAAAAGGCAACCCCTTAGGCTAATGTTTCTGACAGTAAACAGAGTAATGAAAAACTTGAACTTCCTCCTTCCTATTTTGCTGAGGCTAAACTAACTAGTTTAGCTTTTTAATCTCGTGAAATTAAAGCTCTGTTGATGGACCTTGATGCTTATGGAGGTGTAGACCCAAATGGTATTTTTCCTTTGTTTTTTATAAAGACAGCAGATTTCTTAGCTCCAAAGTTATCTGTTATTTTGCGCAAGTTACCAAGAAGAGGAGCTTTTAGCATTTGTTGGAGAATTGGTAATGTTATTCCTATATGTAAATGTGTTTGTGGTAGCTCAAGTCCCACTGATTACCGCCCAATTTCCAAAACTCCCATATTATCTAAAGTTATTGAACGTCTTCTGGCAAAATGTCTTAATAGGTTTGCTGAATGTAATCATCTATTCCCTAATGTGCAATTTGGTTTTTGTAAAGGCCTTGGATTATTTGATGCCCTTCTTACAAACTCCAATGCTGTACAGAAATCCCTTGATTGTGGTCAGGAAGTTCATAATATTGGCCTTGATTTTAATGCTTTCTTTAACCGTGTTAATCATGAGACCCTTGTTTTCAAACTCTAAAAGATGGGAGTGGGTGGGTCGTTTCTTAGCATTATTATTGTTTTTGTTTTAAGTAATAGACCTTAAAGAGTTGTTGTTGATGGGCACCATAGTGAGTATAGGAATGTGATAGCCGGTGTTCCACAGGGTAGTGTTCTTGGCCTATTACTTTTCATACTATAAACACATTACTTGTGGTTTGGCCCAGAAAACAAGCATGTTTCATATGCAGATGATGATACTCTCTTTGCATCAATTCCATCCCCTGAATGTAGATCTGGGGTTGGTGAATCTCTTAATAGAGATTTAGCTAAAATTAGTGCATGGTGCGAATTATTGGGTATGAAGTTGATCCTAACAAAACTCAAAGTATGATTGTAAGTAGGTCAAAGACGCTGGCTCCTCAACATCCGGATCTCAGTATTGATGTTTCTTTAAATTTGTATGACTGTTTTAAATTCTCGACAACAAATTTACTTTAGAGAAACACATTAGTTCTGTATCTTTTTCAATTGCACATAAAGTTGGCTTATTTAGAAAGTCTTATAAGGTTTTCAGTGATCAATCTATTCTGAAGAGGTGTTTTAATTCTTTAATTCTACCTTGTTTTGAATATTGTTTTCCTGTCTGGTATTCAGCTGCTGATTCTCATCTTAAATTGTTGGACAGAAACTTACGGACTATTAAGTTTCTTATTCCTGATCCAGATATTAATCTTTGGCACCGTCGTTCAATTAGTTCATTATGCATGTTGGATAAGATTTTGCATAACTCTGACTATCCTTTACATTCACATCTCTCTGGACAATTCTATCCTGTTCGTAATACTAGGCAGGCAGTTAATTTTAATAGCCAGACCTTCTCCATCATCTAGAATTTTTATTCTAGGTGTTACCAAGCTGTGGAATGATCTTCCCAATCGGGTAGTTGAATCAGTAGACTTCAAAAGATCAAAGTTAGAGCAAATGTTTCTATGTTGACCAGGCTGACATTTATCTTTTTTTAGTTTTTAAATGACGTATCTGTTTTTGACGTTGTTAATAGTTTATATAGGCATATCTGTTTTGGCGTTGTTATTGTTTTTAAAATGATTTATTGTTAATTTGTTCTCATCATTTATTTATTTCCTTATTTCCTCTCCTCACTGGGCTATTTTTCCCTATTGGAGCCCTTGGGCTTATAGTATCCTGCTTTTCCAACTAGGGTTTAACTTGGCTAGTAATAATAATAATAATAATAATAATAATAATAATAATAATAATATCAACAACAACCACATCAATAATAATAAGAATAATAATGATAATAGTAGTAGTAGTAGTAGTAGTAGTAGTAGTAGTAGTAGTAGTAGTAGTAGTAGTAGTAGTAATGATAATAATGATTAATTGCCCTGATATTGGGAAGTTTTTAGAATGACGAAATGGATTTAGACAAACAATTGGCATCTACTGAATTACGAGAGGAAGAACTATAGGTCTTAGCAGGATCAACGATAAATGAATGATAATGTCTAGTTCTTTTTTTACTCTATGATTACCGAAAATATATAGTTTTGATAATGTCTTATGTTTTCATGTGATGATTGTATTCACCAATTACCTTTTTTTCGTATGCTATCTATTTTTTATTCATGAATATTGTTCCTTTTTTTCACGTCCTAAATTTTTATCATAAAGGATTTTAACCTTGCGTGAAGTCTCGTCTCATTTATTCTCTAAAATTTGTTTAGCTATGACGTTTTGACCCTATTTATTTATCTTAAAGTGTATAAAAGGTCTTTACCAGTCATATGGTCTCTTTGTTGATAAGCTAGGACCAGGGAGGGCTAGGCAATAGCTGCTGATGACTCAGCAAGTTGATATCCAGGTTGCCCAACGCCCTCAAACTTAGCTCAAAAGCATGATGAGGTTGCAGATACTAGAATAGAATATGGAGCTTAGGCGGGACCCCAACCCAAGTCCAGCAGATCACTAGACAAAGGCATTTCCAAAAACCAACCTCAACCTCTCTCTCTCTCTCTCTCTCTCTCTCTCTCTCTCTCTCTCATCATCCTTTTTGTCATGCATGTATATGTCGGCTTTAAATTTATGTCCGTTGTATGATCGATATGCCTGTGTCTATTATTATGTTCAAGTGTTCATATTACGATCCAATTTACCACTATGTTTTTACTATCTTATTTTCATCTACCCCTTTTTGCTTTTTTTTTTTTTTTTTTTTTTTTTGTTATTCGTTGATAAAGTTATTTTGGTTTCTCTCTTTTCCGAATGTTCACCCTTTTCCCCTACATAGTCTTTTCCTCTAATTTTGCTCTGGTGTCAATTAACGATAATTTTTTTTTCTTTCGTTCGATTATTTTCTATCAGTATTTTTTTCTCTGGCGTTTTATTTATTTAAGCTATTCTAAAACGTTTTTCTAATTCATAGTTTTTTCTTTATAAAACATTTAATTTTAGGAGCTCCTTACCTTTTTCTAATAAAAAAAAAAGGCTTTATCTATACGATTATTTATTATAAATCTTTTTCTCTAGATTTTCAATGTGTTGATATACTGTATATTTATGTAAGATATTACCAATCGATTTGTTTCTTTTCATCTTATATACGTAATTTACAATTTTTTTTTTTCATATAAAAGTCTCGATATCTTTATAAATATAAGTCCAGCAAAATAAATCTACGAAGAGGTCTGACGAAGGATGAAAATACCAATGGAATTTTCCTTTTTCCTTTTCATTTCATTTCCTTGAATCCTATTTTGCCTGAGAATGTCTGTTTGGACTAATGTGCATTTAGAATAAGATTCTGACCGATGCAATAAAAAGCATATATGAATAGAGCTATAATTTTTCGAAGAAAAAATAAATAAATATTCTACCTAAAATTTTTCCTAGAAAATACTTACTTGTTCCCGCTTTTATGGAACAAGAAGGATTAAACTACCAATGGAATTTTTCTTTTCACTTTTATTTAATTTTTTTTACTCTTATTTTGACTGTGGCTGTCTGTTTGGGCTAATGTGAATATACAAGAATGTTCTGATCAATCACATAAAAAAAAAACTTTTATTTGAATAGTTATTTTTTTTTCGAAAGAAAAAAAATCATGCTGATATAAATTCACTCCTAATTCACTCATAAACAATATTCATATATTAAAACTAAAAGAGTCACACAAAGTCTTTGTGATCACCATTTACGTTTCATTACTATCGAGTGAAACTAGTGCTTTTCATTTACATGTACCCACTTGGTAGCTACATGAATCATGATTACGCCCTCTCAAAGTTATGGCAATATTATTAACAGTAAGTATAAAATGCTATACGCAGCTGAGTCGCATTCGTAAAATACTATTCCACGGTTAATGTAGAGTTACTTTTGTATTAAAATACCCAATTTATCGTGACAAGGTAACGATGGTACACATATCGCACAAAAAAATATTTCATCAACAAGTAATCATTAACAGTAGATAAGACAATTTACAAAATTACTGCGTTTGTAAAAAAAAAAGAAAAAAAAAAAAGGAAATATGGTTAACGCAGGCCCAATATATTTGATAATATCATTTGCTATTCGACAAAACATTAAGAGTATCATGAAAAGAAATATATATATATGTATATATATATATATATATATATATACATATATATATATATATATATATATGTATATATATATATATATATATATATATATTTGCGGGGGGGGGGAGGGGTGAGCTCAGGCCATGTCGTCCTGATGGAAGTTCCTATTAGGTGGCTTTCTAGGATATATTTGACTAAAGTGATATTCCCAGGGAACTTTACCTTAGGGTATCTAGAAATCTAACTCCTTGAGCAAATATCCCTAAATAATCTCACAGGGATATCGCATAATATCAGCGGACGTATTCTTGACACGTCACATACCTATCTTCACCCTAAACAGTATTAACGCTCCGAGGGGGTATAGTGACAAGAATCTAAAACGAGAATGAAAAGAGAGCTGCTCATAAGGCATATCTCCTATTCCGTTTCCAGTATCTATCTGATGAAGGCGATAGCGCCCTCTTTATTCCTTTTCGTGTAGCTCTACTATTCGGTGTTTTCCTTGTGTTCTCTTGTTATTTTTTATTTAATTCAACATTTTTTTGACTTCTCCTGCCTCTTCTGCCTCTATGAAGTTCAGTATTATCTTTACTATGTATAAATGTAAGCTCTGGTCGTTTTGAATTAAATCAAAAGTGATTTTAACGTAAACAGGAGCTGTTGCCTACCGGAGCCATCCTGGATGCTATCACTCGCTCTTATGGGTCATTTAGCAACGTTCCCGGTTTGTTACACTTTAATAATTTAGCTATTTAGCTCCTCTAGGAATGCTTATATTATACCGTCAGGTTTTAGTTCGGTGATTTTGACACGGGTCGAGGTACAGATCTTGCCCTTCGCGAGGCTTCGTAGCCTAGACGTCTGGCAGTAGTACTTTTAAGCATGATATAAGTTTTTCCAAGTGTTATATTATTGAAGCTATAGACAAATATTTTATACATGTAAGATACTGTTGAATGTTTTTTCCAAGATTGTATACGAGAGAGTTTCAGTGATTTAGGTAATCAATTCTCATCTTACCTTGTCTAGTATTCTAGGTACAGTAGTATACTTTCGCACATCCCCGATTGGTCTCTTCTCATCTGGAGGCTAAGTTCAATCCCTCTCCCCCTCTGTAAGCCTTCGGCTTAATCCTAGTGGTTCTATCTGTATAATAATTCAGGATATGTCTGTCCTGACCCATAATCCAGAGTGACTGTTTTTTTGAGTTAGGGCAGAACATCAGAGTTTCTACTCTGTGGTCTGCTTCTTCCTAGCATAGAGAATGAGTCTCTTTTGCTAGGTTAGGGGCAGACACAGGAAGCTTTGCTTCCCTAGTTCATGTTGGAAGGATTCTGTAAGAGATGATTCCTTCCTCTAGTGGCCTAGCAGACTGTCCTGTGTTGTTTTTCTTGGATTGGAGAATGAGTTTTCTCTGTTGTCCGTCGAAATAACTTCACCTAACTTTGTTTTGGTTGGGAGGAGGATAGCAAGTATTGCCAGTTTTCCTCCCTAATAGACAACTCTTGGTTAGGATGAGCTTCCCTAACGGCTATCTTTCTTTTATTTTCTTTTGGCCGCAGTCCTACATCCGTACCTAGTATAGGTTAGGATGGAGGACAGGCTCAGTTCTCTGCCGGATGGCACTACGTGTCGGCCGGCAGAGACCCTTTATTCTTTGCAAAGTGAACCTCAGACCTCCCTTGGTCTCCCTTCCATGTCTGCCGGCAGAGCCTGGCAGGCTATGGATTCTTTGGAAGCCTGAATGCTACATTCTCCCCTTCGATAAGTTTACTCATTCTGGATGGAAGGTCGTATGGCAATGCCGCCTTTTAACCCTATATCCATACTATTTCTCTGACTATTGTGTTGCACCCCTAACCTTGCTGCTGGCTTAACAGCCAACAGCCGGGCAGGTGGAGGTTCTCTGGTTCTTAGCTACTGTTGACGGGCATGGGTGTTATTACCTTTGCCTGCCGGCAGTGGAAACACGGCCCGAATCTGCTGGCCACTACGATTAGCGGCCGGCAGCCAGGTATTAGTGTTTTCAGCTGTCGGCTGGCAATGATTGCCTGCCGGCACAAAGTCGCAAATCAGTGGGCTGCCGCCTATTAGTTAAAGATAGTCCATCTTTGAACTATACAGGGGTAGATGCCGGCCGGCACTTGCAGGCGCAAGCCGGCACATACCGGTGCTTGTTAGCCAGCACAACAGCATGTGATATACAGTAGTTGCTGCAATCGTACTGTAGTACACATTGCATTAGCAGAAACTGCTGTACAGAGCTTGTGATAACACTAAAGTTCTTCATCATACTTAATGTTATTATTGTATAGCCTTTTGTTGAGACTGTACAATATATAGAAAGTAAGTTCTTTCTGTATTCTTTCTATCCCGTATATTAAAACTTTATCTCAAGGTGTGAGCTACACCTTAAATTAGATTTTAGGAAATTATATAATGTATTCTAGGATAGAATTAACCTTTAGTTTTAATATCTCGGGAGGTTTCAGCAATTGACTGGACAGGAAATACAAGTATGTGTCTTTCCTTCTTTTTTTATAGCTTATCTATATAAACTAAATGTCGCAATATAAGTGAAAGCCTTCACTTGATACTCATGGATTTTTCTTCTCTTTACAGGAAGACCATACGAAGTGCGGGAGTGTGTTCTGTAATGTCCGCAGTAAGAACTTCTGCGGACATCAATATTGCAGGAGGCACGCAGCATGTGCAGCCTCCAGAGGTGATCTTCGCTATTGGGACCCTCAGGTTGTACAGTTAGTTCTAACCTGATTACCGAGGCTTTTTGACGACCCTAAGTCAACGGAGTCAAGGGATGCTGCCAGGGGAAACGTTACGATCCTGGGTGAGGGGTTTTCAGAAAAAACAACTCAGGTCCCTACCTTCCAAATGAGAAGATGAGGGCCCACCTTTTCCCTAAAGGCATCGGGCTGATGCATTCATCCTCAGCCTCAGGTGGAGAAACCAAAAGACCACAATCCGGTAGATTCTGAAGTCTCAGCCGCCCTTCAAGACATCCAATAGGACGATAGGATGTCGTAGGTGTCGGATTCTACTGAGAAGGACTTCTAGGAGAAGGTCAGGAGCAGGAGCTGTTCAAGGCTCCTCAAGTAGAAGAGGGAAGAAATCGACAAAGTGTCAGTTATGTCAGTTCCGGACCAAGAACCTATTCCGTCTACATCGTCTGCTATCCCAGATGAAGTGGAAAGGACTCTTTCCTCCATTGTTGAGATGATCCAACAAATTCAAAGGAAGGAATGATGAGAAGAAAGCTGCAATGAAACTGGAGATACTTAGACTTGCAGCATCACGTTGGCCACAGAAGTGGCTCAGCGTGAAGGATCTTCCTTTGTGCTCTTATACCAATCCTTGAAGGTATGCCGAACACATGCCAATGACAAACGGAAAGATCGTGATCTCAGAAAGTTGGGAGCAATTCCCCTGGGATAAGTAGAATTTTGTTCCAGCAAAGATTCTTATCTGGACTGCTATGTCCGTCTCAGGAGGAGCCAGCCTCAAAGGAGGAGACGGAGCCGAAGGAGGTCATAATTTTTTTACCATAGTAAAGCTAAGATGTTTACTAGCGAGCTTGATGAAAGAGAGGGGCTTCACTAACTCAAAAGTGCCCGCCTTGAGTAAGAAGCTTCCCTCCATTGTGGCCTCTCCTACCAGAGCCTTTCCCTTCTTGGAAAGGTGATATTAGGCAGCCTTAAAGGTGGTGGAGGTAGGGAAACCATGCCCCTCCTTGGAGGAGTGCAAGCCGTTATGTCTGACTTTGCCCTTGGATTAATTTTTCGAGTAGCAAACTTTTGTGAATAACCTCACGTGAATGCTGGAATCCTTATTGAGTAGATTTCAGTTACAAAAAAAAAAAAAAAAAAGGAAAAAAAAATAAATAAATAAATAAATAAAAAAAATAATATGTTTGTTTACAATCTGAATCACTCTCCGCTGTTTAAAAGTATACATTAGGGTGGCTGATAGAGGAGATGCTTTCGAGAGGTACCATTGAATATGATTATGCAAACTTACCTAAAGGATATCAACTACTATTGAAATGTTTATCTAAGGTGTGTTTCAGTGAATAAGCAAATAAAGAATAACTGCTTTTGAAAAGTTGAAAAAGGACTGAAACATGAAACGTCATTGTGTGTACACAGTAACAAGATGGATATTGCAGCAAAATACAGACTTTCCTAAACCTCTCAAATTAAAGAAACCGTAAATCTCTTAGAGAAAATAAATTGATGAACCCTTTCTCAGGTAGGAAAGAAAGGAAATTATCAAAAAATTCCTTTGCTATTATCTGGTGAGCCAAGAAACCATTTTTAAAAAAATGTTTAAGAACAATACCATAAAAAATCCATTATAAACTTATTTTTTTAAAAATAATTTACTAATATATACATACAGAACTATTCACAAGGGCGAACCCCGACACTTATGAACAAAACTTTTCTCTCACAAAAACACAAACGCTTACACACAGACACACACATTTATATATATATATATATATATATACACTTATATGTATATATATATATATATATATATACATATATATATATATGTATATATATATATATATATATATACACACTTATATGTATATAAATATATATATATTATATATATGTATATATATATATATATATATGTATATATATAAATATGTATATATATATATATATATATACATATATGTATATATATATATATATATATATATGTGTGTGTGTGTGTGTGTATGTATATAAAACATATATATATATATATATATATAAATGGATTGTCATTACCTCCTTAACAACTGAACAACAGTATACTTTTTGGAATTTTTCTGGCCAACTTGATTCTCTCTCTCTCTCTCTCTCTCTCTCTCTCTCTCTCTCTCTCTCTCTCTAAAATTTAAGGGGTTGCTAATTTAATTATGAAGAAGAGGTAATTCCATGAAATTTCGATGAGGTGCAGCAGGAGATGCTCGTTAAATAGATTTTACTTTAACGAAACTCCATTTCTTGTTTCCCGTCTTTGTCTCTGCATTGAGATCTCGGGGATTTCAGAGGAATTCAACTGATAATGGCTACCTGTTATTGAAGACTAAGCGCTACAATGTGTATTTTTTCTTGCGTTTTTTCATAGTTTTTTTTTTCGTTTGGTCTTCCAAATATTTGTTTTTGGTTTTCTTAATTATGAATGTCATCTTTTATGACGATTTTTTTCCTAGCAACTATTTGTCTTG
>NC_090729.1:12365418-12367918 GCF_036898095.1 Palaemon carinicauda
CAGGTGCCTATGAACCCAGAAGACATCCCCAAGACCGCCATCACCACTCTGTTTGGTAAATACACCTTCAATTACTCCTGTTCTGGCCTTCGTAATGCTGGGGCAACGTTTCAACGTCTCATGGATGGCATCTTAGGGGACCTCCCTTTCTGTGTATGTTATGTGGACGACATACTTGTGTTCTCCTCCTCAAAAGAGGAACACCTCCGTCACCTGCGCATCGTGCTCGACCGCCTGCAACAAAACGGCCTTGTAGTACGGTACGACAAGTGTACCTTTGGCGCCAACGAAGTGTCGTTCTTAGGGCACCGTATCACTCCTGAAGGAGTCCATCCCCTCCCTGAGAAGGTAGCAGCCGTTCAGAATTTCCCCACGCCCTCAACCGTCAAAGCTCTGCAGGAATTCATGGGCATGATCAACTATTATCACCGCTTTCTGGTAGCCATTGCCACCACTGTTGCTCCCCTCTACGCCTCCCTCAAGTGGGGTCCCCTTCAAGAAGCGGCCGTCTGCAATGCAAAGAAGGCCCTATCAACTGCTGCGGCTCTCACTTTTCCTATCCCACACGCCCCTCTCCTTCTCTCCACCGATGCCAGCGACGTCGCTATTGGTGCAGTACTCGAGCAGGTGGTCAAAGGCTTCTTCAGCAGAAAACTGTCCAAGGCTGAATCGGGTTATTCTACCTTCGATCGAGAATTGCTGGCGGTGCAATTGGCTATCCGTCACTTTCGCCATTTCTTAGAAGGTACGCCCTTCGTCATTCGCACAGACAGCATGCCTCTGGTGCACGCCTTTACTCGACAGTCTGACGACTGGTCCGCCCGTCAACGCCGACATCTCTCCGCCGTGGCTGAATACAATTGCACCCTCCAATACGTCACTGGGAAAATGAATCCCGTGGCCGATGCACTGTCAAGAAACACGTTGGCTGCCGTTCAACTGGGATTGGATTACAACGCCCTGGCTGAAGCCCAATGACATGATCCAGAGTATCAAGCTTGTAGGACATCCTGCACGTCCCTCCGTTGGGAGGATTTTCCCCTCGAAAACTCCAACACCACCCTCCTCTGTGACGTCAGTACTGGTAGACCGCGACCTTGGATTCCTGCTCCCATGCGCCGACAGGTGTTTGATTTCATCCACGTCCTTTCACATCCCTCGTGCCGTTCTACTGCACAGCTGCTGAAGGCAAAGTTCATTTGGCACGGCATTTCTAAGGTTGCTAAGGATTGGGTCCGTGCCTGTACTTCTTGCTAAACTTCCAAAGTACATCGATACACGGATTCAGGAGTGGGCACCTTTCCTCAACCTCAGCGTCGTTTCGCACACATTCACGTCGACGTTGTAGGCCCCCTACCCACATCACAAGGACATCGTTACCTGTTTACCGTCATCGACCGCTCCACTCGTTGACCTGAAGCCATTCCCATGGAAACTGCAACGTCCACCTCATGTATATCTGCCTTACTCTCTGGATGGATTTCAAGATTCGGTATCCCTGAGCATATTACTTCTGACAGGGGAACCACTTTCACCTCTCAATTATGGACGTCATTAGTGAATCTCCTGGGCATCACCCTACATCACACAATGGCCTACAACCCCGCTGCCAATGGAATGGTTGAACGTTTTCATCGCACCCTCAAAGCAGCTTTGATGTCCCGCTGCAAGGATTGCAACTGGTTTACTCAGCTTCCCTGGGTCCTCCTTGGACTAAGGACCACTCCTAAAGACGCCCTCGACGTCTCGGCAGCCGAAATGGTGTATGGCGACCCGTTGGTCGTCCCTGCCGAGTTTTTTCCTTATACAACCTCCTCCGACGATCTCCAGTGCATACGTCACGTCGTGGGAAAATTTACTCCGTGCCGCCAGACTTACAAGCCCCCAGCGAAGCATCACATACCAACGGACTTGCACTCTACAACGCACGTCTTCCTGCGCAACGACACCAGCAAGCCACCGTTAACGCCCCCTTACACGGGACCTTACCTTGTGATCCGACGCAGTCCGACAGCATTCCTCCTAAACATTCGGGGCAAAGAAGACTGGGTCTCCATTGATCGTCTAAAACCTGCTTATCTTCTGCCAGATGACCCGCCTACAGTTCGCCTCTCTAGATCAGGGTGCCCTATTTAACGTGTACAGTATGTCATTTTTAGGGGGGGAGCCATGTACCAACCGTGTTTCAAACAATTGTACATAATTCCTTTTGTATATATTATGGTTGTATCTTCGCTCTTCCCTCGCACGAAAACGAACATGAAAATTCAAGTCTGGTTTTTCCTCTGTGATTTTGTCTGTCTTGTGAACTTGTCATGTCCTGTTGCCTTGAGGTTTTGTATATAAGGAGAGTGTTCCACAGCAATATAACTCAGTCGTTTCCAATCTGCCTTTAATTTCACAACTCCTCTCTCCGCCCGTCACACTAGCCCGTTCAAATGAAAAGCCGGGTCACTTCCAGCCATGACGCCACAGGACGCTCAAAAGAAGTGGATATCTA
>NC_090729.1:12372918-12380418 GCF_036898095.1 Palaemon carinicauda
TTTGATGTCCCGCTGCAAGGATTGCAACTGGTTTATTCAGCTTCCCTGGGTCCTCCTTGGACTAAGGACCACTCCTAAAGACGCCCTCGATGTCTCGGCAGCCGAAATGGTGTATGGCGACCCTTATTTACTCCGTGCCGCCAGACTTACAAGCCCCCAGCGAAGCATAACATACCAACGGACTTGCACTCTGCAACGCACGTCTTCCTGCGCAACGACACCAGCAAGTCACCGTTAACGCCCCCCTACACGGGACCTTACCTTGTGATCCGACGCAGTCCGACAGCATTCCTCCTAAACATTCGGGGCAAAGAAGACTGGGTCTCCATTGATCGTCTAAAACCTGCTTATCTTCTACCAGATGACCCGCCTACAGTTCGCCTCTCTAGATCAGGGCGCCCTATTTAACATGTACAGTATGTCATTTTTAGGGGGGGAGCCAGTGTACCAACTGTGTTTCAAACAATTGTACATAATTCCTTTTGTATATATTATGGTTGTATCTTCGCTCTTCCCTCGCACTAAAACGAACATGAAAATTCAAGTCTGGTTTTTCCTCTGTGATTTTGTCTGTCTTGTGAACTTGTCATGTCCTGATGCCTTGAGGTTTTGTATATAAGGAGAGTGTTCCACAACAATATGACTCAGTCGTTTCCAATCTGCCTTTGATGTCACAACTCCACTCTCGGCCCGTCACACTAGCCCGTTCAAATGAAAAGCCAGGTTACTTCCAGCCATGATGCCCCAGGACGCTCAAAAGAAGTGGATAACTAACAGCTAACTGTAATTCAGTATTACTTGGTAAGACATCAGTGTCTTACCAGCTAGTTTTCTCTGACTTCCCGGCCCTACAGTTTACAAAATTGATAGCTATTAATTCTAATTATCACCTATGAATAATTATGTATGAAAATCAACACAATATAGTGTCAGATATATATAAATTTCAACCTCATACTAGGATCGAATCCTGGCCACTTCAAATGTAAGGTCAGGTCACTTCCAACCATGCCACCAGAACTCAAAAGAAGTAGGATCCTAACTGCTTACTGCCTGTCACCTGGTGGGCCGAGAAGCCGGTGAAAATTCTCGTGTAGTAAATCCTGAATTGCAGTAATCAGTCAGGTTCGAACTTCTTTTGAACCTCTAGTGGCATGGTTGGAAACAGCCTGGCCTTTTATTAGCAGGGGCTAAGGTTCAATCCGATATGAGACACATATTTATTCTTATTTGACCACGATACTGTGATGATTTACATCCATATATATATATATATATATATATATATATATATTATATTATCTATATATATATATATATATATATATATAGATATATATATAGATATATATATAGATATATATATAAATATATATATATATATATATATATATATCTATATATATATATATATAGATAATATATATATAGATATATATATATATATATATATAATATCTATATATAGATATATATATATATATATATAGATATATAATATAATTACAGATTGTTTTTTTTGTGTGTGTGTGTAGAGAGAGAGAGAGAGATGAGAGAGAGAGAGAGAGAGAGAGAGAGAGAGAGAAAGTTGTATATAAATAGATGATGATATAGATAAATAACATAAAAAAGCTGGATAAATTATTGTTTACATAGTATCTAATACTAGGGAACATATTAGTTTTAACTTAAATGATAATTGTGTATAGATGGTGGGAATATCTCCGTCTCTCTTCTTCCACAAATACACAGATACAGAAACAACTACGCAAGTACACATTCAACCCTACTAAAACACACAAATTCTGTGCATATATTTCTTTCCAAGTATCTCATTTCCCTCGGACCTCTCCTGTTAGAATGGAATAACCTGAAGGTCTCTCTCCTGTTGAATTCTCTAGCTGCAGACGGTAAAAGAATTTCAGAGCTCTTTCTTGGACTTGTCCCTATTTTTTTTTCGGTGATGTTTTTGGACAACCTGTCTTATACACTACATCTTGGTCCTTTTTGGACTGACGACAGAGAAGAATTGAGAAATTTTCTTTCACTTTGTTTCGCGGAGGAAATTCAATGAGGTTTCTTGCAGGTTTCTCTTTCAAGATGATATGCCATGTACCATAATTCCTTTATATTTCGCTTTGCTTTCTACATGTGCTGTGTTATTGATTGTTTGAAATCGCTATTCTATATCTGTTGTGTATTGTGATGAGCCGAGAGAAGGTTGTGACTCAAAGGCAGATGAAAACAACTGCGAAACTTTATTACATAACGCTCACCTTTATATACAAAAACTCAATGCAACAGTAAATTTCCTGTTCAACTGACACAGCACCAGTTAACAGTTAACGGTGAGGAAAACAGTTATGTTATTTCAGGTTCAATGCAACAAGAAATTTCCTTTTCAACCGACACAGTACAGGTTAAAACTTTTACCCCCCAGTGTATTTGGAAATTTCTAACCCTTAACCCCCATGAGGTTATATTTTTTCCCAGCACATTTTGCAGTATATTTTTTTTAAATTGCTCTACCAGCTTAATTTTTGTCATAGAGAGGTCAGGTTGGTCGCATTCTCTTGGAAAATTTTTTATAGCATTTTTCGGCAAGGACATACCGGTACGTCCATGGGGGTTAAGGGATGAGTTTTGTGAAACGTACCAGTACGTCCTTTGGGGGTAAAAGGGTTAATAGTTAACGGTTAGAAAAAAAGATGTTATTTCAGGTCCTTGTCAGAGTGAGGGGAGAGCGAAGATACAAGCATAATATATACACAAAATGAAATGTCGATACTATGTACGATTGTGTGAGACAAAGTTGATACATGGCTCACCCCCCTAAAAATGACATACTGTACATGTTAAATAGAGCGCCCTGATCTAGAGAGGAGAACTGTAGGCCGGGCATCTGGCAGGAGATAAGCAGGTTTCAGACGATCAATGGAGACCCAGTCTTCTTTGCCACAAATGATTAGTAGGAAAGCTTTTAGACTGCGTACGATCACAAGTAAAGGGCCTTGTAAGGCAGCGTTAGTGTTGTTACAGAGGAAGACGGGCGTTGTAGAGTGCAAGTCTGTCGGTACGTGATACTTTGCTGGGGCCTTGTAAGTCTGGCGGCATGGAGTAAATTTTCCCACGATGTAACGTATGGGCTGAAGATCGTTGGAGGAGGTTGCAGAAAGAAAAAATTCGGCAGGGACGACCAACGGGTCACCATACACCATTTCAGCTGGCGAGACGTCAAAGGCATCTTGAGGAGTGGTCCTTAATCCCAGTAGGAATCAGGGAAGCAGAGTAAACCAGTTGGTATCCTTGCAGCGGAACATCAAAGCTGCTTTGAGGGTGCGTTGAAAACATTTACCCATTCCACTGGCAGCAGGGTTTTAGGCAGTTGTCTGATGTAGGGTGATGCCCAGGAGATTCGTTAATGATGTCCATAATTAAGAGGTGGAAGTGATACCCCTATCAGAAATAATATACTAAGGGATACAATATCTACCAATTCATCCTGAAAGTAAGGCAGATGTACATGAGGGGGACGTTACAGTTTCTATGGGTATGGTTTCCGGCCAAGGAGTGGAGCGGTCTTTGACGGTAAACAGGTAACGATGTCCTTGTGATGTGGGTAGGGAGCCTACACCGTCGACGTGAATGTGTGCGAAACGACGCTGAGGTTAAGAAAAGGTGCCCACTCTTTAATTCGTGTGTCGATGTACTTTGGAAGTTTGGCAAGAAGTGGAGGCATGGACCCAATCCTTAGCATCCTTAGAAACGTCGTGCCAAATGAATTTCGTCTTCAGCAGCTGTGCAGTAGAATGGTACGAGGGATGTGAAAGGCTGTGAATGAAATCAAACACCTGCTGGTGCATGGGAGCAGCAATCCTAGGTCGCGGTCTACCAGTACTGACGTCACAGAGGAGGGTGGTTTTGGAGTCTTCGAGGGGGAATTCTTCCCAACGGAGGGACGTGCAGGATGTCCTACATGCTTGATACTCTGGAAACTGTCGTTGGGGTTCAGCCAAGGTATTGTAATCTAATCCCAGTTGAATGGCAGCCAACGTGTTTCTTGACAGGGTATCGGCAACGGGATTAATTTTCCCAGGGGAGTATCGAAGGTTGCAATTGCAATCAGCCACGGTGGAGAGATGTTGGCGTTGACGGGCGGACCAGGCTTCAGACTGTCGAGTAAAGGCGTGCCCCCAAGGCATGCGTTCTATGAGAATGATGAAGGGCGTGCCTACTAAGAAATGGCGTAAGTGACGGACAGCCAAGTGAAATGCCAACAATTCGAGATTGAAGGTAAAATAACCCAATTCTTCCTGGGACAGTTTTCTGCTGAAGGCGGCCAAAGGGCAGGGTGAGCCATTGACACCCTGTTCGAGTACTGCACCAATAGCAACGTCGCTGGCATCGGTGGAGAGAAGGAAAAGGGTATGTGGGATAGGAAAAGTGAGAGCTGCAGTAGTTGATAGGGCCTTGTTTGCATTGCAGAAGGCCACTTCTTGAAGGGACCCCACTTCAGGTCCTTTGGCTTGCCCTTGAGGGAGGCGTAGAGGGGAGCAAGAGTGGCGGTAATGGCTGGCAGAAAACGGTGATAGTAGTTGATCATGTCCAAGAATTTGACGGTCGAGGGCGTAGGGTAGTCCTGAACGGCTGCTACCTTCTCAGGGAGGGAATAGACTCCTTCAGGAGTGAGGTAGTGCCTTAAGAACGGCACTTAGTTGGCGCCAAAGGTAAACTTGTCGTACCAGAACACATGTCCATTTTGTTCAAGGAGGTTGAGCACGATGCGCAGTGACGGAGGTGTTCCTCTTTTGAAGAGGAGAGCACAAGTATGTCGTCCACATAACATACACAGAAGGGGAGGTCCCCTAATATGCCATCCATGAGACGTTGAAACGTGGCCTCAGCATCATGAAGGCCAAAACAGGAGTAATTGAAGATTTATGTACAAAACAGAGTGGTGATGGTGATCTAGGGGATGTCTTCTGGGTTCATAGGCACCTAATAATACTCCTCCAGGAGGGTGAGCGTGAAGAAAACCTCCGCTTTGTGCTGGTAGGATGTCACATCGGCGATGTTTGGGAGGGGTTAGTGATCCACTTCTTTTTGCATGTTTAGGCGTCTGTAATCCTCGCACGGATGGAGGGAGCCGTCTTTCTTCAGAACGATGTGTATGGGTGACGACCATGGGCTGTAGGCCTTTTGCAAAGGCCCATTTCCTCCATTTCGGCGAACATCTGTTTGGCGGCTGCCAATCATTACAGTGCCAGACGTCTCAATTTTGCGAAGACTGGGGTTCTGTCGTCTTGATATGGTGTTAAATACCGTGCTTGGCAGGAACCGTGGGTATTTGGCGAAATTCTGGATGGAAAACTTCCGGGTACGACGTGAGGAGGTGGGCGTAGGCATCCATGGATGCACTGATGTGGAGAGCGTTGTTGGAGGGGGTGGATTGAAGAGGTGTCAACTAGTACTAGTCTGTGTTGACCAATCGTTGGTGGGAGACATAAACCAAAAGGTGGAAATGAGAGAGGAAATCTGCACCGAGGTTTGGCAATGTGACGTCAGCAACGAGAAACTTCAAATTAAATTTAATGTTTCCAAACGATAATGTCAGGTTCTCGTAACCGTAGGTGGGTATTGCAGATCCGTTGTCGGCTACCAAGGGGACTTCAGCAGATGTAAATAAACTACGTCGTGTCCTGAAGAGTTCCTTTGGCGTTATGAGAACGACAAGCACCCGTGGTTACCAAAAATCGCACGCCCGTTCCAGCATCATGTAAAAAGAAAAAATTAGATACACGAGAGGCCACCACCACGAGCGATGGCCTACTTCCATGTTTATTGGCCACTGACAATCCATGGCACATTTCTAAGCGGTTGCCCCGAATCTGTTGTGGTAGTAGCAAAATTGCGGTGGAAGGGAGGCAATAAAGTGGCTGTAGAAGTCGTTGGTTGTTGCGTGATCGAGTGGTGGCTGGTAGGTGGCTTTGTCGCCGCTTCGGCAAGTCACGTGCTAGGAGTGTATGTCCTTCGGCATTCACGTCAGCTTCGGTTAACGTTGAATAGGCGTCATCTTCGTCAGGAGTGTAGGCGTTCATGGAGGTCTTGAATGTCGTGAAGTGACTGTCCATAAGGGCGTCAGCTTTGGTCATCAAGTCATTTATGGGTAAACTATTGACATCGGGTATGGCAACGCGTACAGCTTCGGATAAACGCCGTATCCAAAGGGTAAGAAGTATGTTCACCTCACGAGGAAAGTGGTCTGCAGCAGATTGTAGGCAAGCGATTCTGGCCATTTCCCTGAGGGCATGCGAAACCCTTTGTCCCCATCTGTTGTTGAGAGAGCTGAAAAAGCTTTGTTATACGGGCAGCTAGCGATGGCGAGTACTGCTGCAGAAGGTATGTTTTGAGGGCGTCATATGCTCCTGGTGTGTCTCCTTCTTCACAAAGCCAGATGGATATTTCTGGGAAGGTGTCCTCAGGTATCGCCGTGATAACATAATCTGCTTTGGTGGTTGAGCGAGTCACTCCCTTCATGCGAAACTGGAGGTCTGCACGCTGAAACATAGCAAATGGCTGTACGCTGGCGAATGACGAAAGTTTCAATGGGGCAGCGGCAGCGCCAACTTCCGTGGAGTCCGGCATAGTACCAACGAAGTAGGGGCAAGGGGGAGGAGTGGAAGGAGGGAGGAGTAAATCGACTTCTGTGGTCACCAATGTGACGAGCCAAGAGAAGGTTGTGACTCGAAGGCAGGAAGAAAGCAACTGAGTAGGCTTATTACAGAAAACTCGAATTCATATACAAAAATTCAATACAACAGGAAATTTCCTGTTCAAACCGACACCGCACAGGTTAACAGTTAACGGTGAGAAAACAGACATGTTATATCAGGTTCAATGCAACAGGAAATTCCCTGTTCAACCGACGCTGCACTGGTTAACAGTTAACGGTGAGAAAAACAGACGTGTTATTTCATGTCCTTGTCAGAGCGAGAGGAGAGCGAAGATACAAGCATAATATATATACAAAATGAAATGTCGTTACTATGTATGATCGTGTGACACATGGTTGGTACAGTATTTTGTGGGTTATTTTAATCAATTAACGCAAATGAATTTTTTCTATATAGTATTTTTCTTCTCACAGTGATTACTTTTTGTGTGCATGAAAAGAGACCAGGAAATAAATGCAAGAAAAACTTGTGTCTGCTTTGCAGCAATGCTATTGGTTTTTACAAAGGACCAAAAACTGCCAGAAGATACAGAGCTAAGAGGCAGCTTATCTTCATGTGACTGACTAAGAGCAGAGCATCTGCTATGAAAATTCCTTCCCTTTTGATGTTCATTTAACTTTGAAAAAATTTCTTCTATTTAAACGAAGTAACTGTCAGGACAATCTTTTATCGCTGAATTAATTAGAAGATTATTTTCTAGATCACCTGAGATTCATGTTGCTACTCAATTTTTAAATAACTGATCCTCTTAATATCTGAAGATATA
>NC_090729.1:12394935-12404935 GCF_036898095.1 Palaemon carinicauda
GAAGCAATGTGGAATGTGATGAGGTTATATGGAGTTGGTGGAAGGTTGTTGCAAGCAGTGAAAAGTTTCTACAAAGGTAGTAAAGTATGTGTTAGAATAGGAAATGAAGTGAGCGATTGGTTTCCGGTGAGAGTGGGCTGAGACAGGGATGTGTGATGTCGCCGTGGTTGTTTAACTTATATGTTGATGGAGTGGTGAGAGAGGTGAATGCTCGAGTGCTTGGGCGAGAATTAAAACTGGTAGGCGAGAATGATCATGAATGGGAGGTAAATCAGTTGTTGTTTGGGGATGATACTGTACTGGTAGCAGACACAGAAGAGAAGCTTGACTGACTAGTGACAGAATTTGGAAGGGTGTGTGAGAGAAGGAGGTTGAGAGTTAATGTGGGTAAGAGTAAGGTTATGAGATGTACGAGAAGGGAAGGTGGTGCAAGGTTGAATGTCATGTTGAATGGAGAGTTACTTGAGGAGGTGGATCAGTTTAAGTACTTGGGGTCTGTTGTTGCAGCAAATGGAGGAGTGGAAGCAGATGTACGTCAGAGAATGAATGAAGGTTGCAAAGTGTTGGGGGCAGTTAAGGGAGTAGTAAAAAATAGAGGGTTGGGCATGAATGTAAAGAGAGTTCTATATGAGAAAGTGATTGTACCAACTGTGATGTATGGATCGGAGTTGTGGGGAATGAAAGTGATGGAGAGACAGAAATTGAATGTGTTTGAGATGAAGTGTCTGAGGAGTATGGCTGGTGTATCTCGAGTAGATAGGGTTAGGAACAAAGTGGTGAGGGTGAGAACGAGTATAAGAAATGAGTTAGCGGTTAGAGTGGATATGGATATGAATGTGTTGAGGTGGTTTGGCCATGTTGAGTAATGGAAAATGACTGTCTGCTCAAGAAGGTGATGAATGCAAGAGTTGATGGGAGAAGTACAAGAAGAAGGCCAAGGTTTGGGTGGATGGATGGTGTGAAGAAAGCTCTGGGTGATAGGAGGCTAGATGTGAGAGAGGCAAAATTGCGTGCGAGAAATAGGAATGAATGGCGAGCGATTGTGACGCAGTTCCGGTAGGCCCTGCTGCTTCCTCCGGTGCCTTAGATGACCGCGGAGGTAGCAACAGTAGGGGACTCAGCAGTATGAAGCTTCATCTGTGGTGGAAATGTGGGAGGTTGGGCTGTGGCACCCTAGCAGTACCAGCTGAACTCGGCTGAGTCCCTGGTTAGGCTGGAGGAACGTAGAGAGTAGAGGTCCCCTTTTTTGTTTCGTTTCTTGTTGTTGTTGGGTACCCGCAAAGTTGGGGGAAGTGCCTTTGGTATATATATATATATATATATATATATATATATATATATATATATATATATATATATATATATATATATATATATATATATATATATATATATATATAATATATACAGTATATATATATATATATATATATATATATATATATATATATATATATATATATATATATATATATATACATGGAACCCAGTGACCTGCTATTCAGTGCCAGTCTGAAGCCCGGATAAATGTGGAAGGTAGGTCATTACAGGTTTAGCTAGCCGGTGACCTAAATATATTTGCTCAAGTAATGCACGTTTATATATATATATATATATATATATATATATATATATATATACATATATATATATATATATATATATATATATATATATATATATATATATATATATATATATATATATATATATATATATATATATATATATATATATATCAACCACAATAGCATTTAATACTGAATTCTATCTTGGGAATATATATCCAATGGAATTCATTTTATGGTAATAGCTTGTGGCAGGTCAGTGATTCGAACCCCTGCCTAATATGCCGAAAACCACGCTTGCGAGGAATCTACCAACTGAGTCATCAAGAGAGATATAAGTTTATGACAAGTCACCGTATATAATCTTGTCGAATTCACGAATCTGTTCATAGACTTAAAATAAACCCATATCCACCATGACAGCTTAATTTTGAGTCTGCAACATGTAGTTATTTTATAATGAATATATATCACTAACACTCGTGATTTAAATCAATGTAAACATCAACCAAAACGGCATTTAATACCGAATTCTATCTTTGGGTTATATATCCACTGGAATTTATTTTATGGTAAAAGCTTCTGGCAGGGCAGAGATTCGAACCCCTTCTTAATTTTGCTAATGTTAAAAAGAAAAATTAAGGTATATAGATACGTGATGAATATTGAGGGTCTTGGTGAAGTTGCAAATAAAAATGGAGCACTCCTGATAAGTTTTTGTCCAGAAAACTATTTTGTTATCGGATGTACTCTATTTCAGCAAAAGGACATCCACAAATATACTTAGACTTCATCATATGGCAACTACAAAATGTAAACAAATCACATGGCAATCAATGAAGAGAGAAGGAGGGCTCTGAGAAATGTAAGAAGCTATAAAGGTGCTGATATTGATAGTGATAGTGATCACCAGCTCCTCATTGCCTCACTTAAATTGAAACTATAAGCACCCAACAGAAAGGTGGATGGAATACCTAGGTTTGAAACCACAAGAGTTCTAGAAGATGAGCACAGAGAAACATTTCCAATTAATTGTAGTATTTTCAATTGATTGTAGGAATCGATTTGCAGTCTTAGAGGTTTTAGGAGATGAAGACTTTTGGGTCATTCATTTACAAGGAGAAAGCCATGGATATCAAATGACACTTGGGATACTAAAATAAGGAGATAAAGACATAAATTCATTAATGAAAGATTTCGAGGAAGTAATGAAAAAAATAAAAGTTACAGCATGCTAAATATTCCAGTACTAACGAGGTCAAAAGAAAAGCCACGAATGACTGTAGAGA
Organism: Palaemon carinicauda; assembly: GCF_036898095.1. Classification (NCBI taxonomy): domain Eukaryota; kingdom Metazoa; phylum Arthropoda; class Malacostraca; order Decapoda; family Palaemonidae; genus Palaemon; species Palaemon carinicauda. Next base: position 12,397,793 of record NC_090729.1, read on the forward strand.
GTATTCAGACAGGAAAACAGATGAGGCTGACAGAGCTATGAATTTAGTGAGTGGATATAGTGTAACAATTGATCATGGACTTAATTCTGAAATCTCTAAGGGTAAAAAAAGAGGAAGCATATACCCGTCAAAAAGAGAGCTGGATCTCTTATAATAATAGATAATAAAGAAAGGCAACGTTAGAAGGAACATATTAGTGAGTTCATGAATTGGAGATATAAAGGGAATAAATTAATTGATATACCTGAAACTGAGATACAATGGAATAACTGCCGAGATGATGTTGGCCAGAACATTTAAAAAAAGATTATTTTGTAGAATGTTTAGTGAAGAAACAAAACCTGATGAATGGGAATTACGAGCGTTGGCGAAAATTGAAGAAAAGGGGAGATCCGAATGAGTGTACTAATTACAGAGATATCACACTTATGTTAGTTGTCACGAAAATGTATATTATGCTTATTCCAAATAAACTACAGAACGGTCGATGAACAGCTGAAAAATTAATAGAGAGGATTTATAAAAGGTAAAGTTGTACTGACCAAATTTCAATTTGCAAACATGTTGTACAGCAATGTGTAGAATATAAAAATCCACCTTTAATGACATTTGTGAACTATGAAAAGCCTTGGGTAGTGTGGTCCCGCCAATTTTGTGGAGAGTTCTACGTCAATATGGAGTTCCTCATAACTATTTAAAATGTACTATATCTGTTCATGAGTATAGCAAGTGCAAAGTTAATGTTAATGGACTGAGAAATGAATTTCTAGTGAACATTTGAGTAATCCAGAGGATTGTGTTGTCACCTACGGTGTTTATTCACCTTAAAGATTGTGTAATTCATAGAGCAGTTGTGTATGGTGGAGAAGGATTGGACGGGATTATTAATAGGAAATTAGCTGACCAAGAGTATGCTGATGTCGCTGTCCTTATTAGATAAACACCTCAGGATTTACAGCACCTACTTACCAGAATGCACGAAATATCACATGTGGTTGGAATCAAGATAGATAAAAGAAAAAAGACAAAGATGATGAGAACGGCATATACAAACGAAGATGAAATATCATTGGAAGGAGAAAGGATAAATGAGGTAGAATCATTTAAATATTTACGCACTATGAAATCTAATATATGTTCTTTAGAATGGAAATTTAATTAAAAACTGGAAAAAAGTAACTCAGGCAATGGCTAGATTAAGTAAAATTTTGGAATTACAAACTCCATAGGAACTTCAAAATTTACACAATTGATAAATAATCATAAATTTATCAAAAACAAAAAATACATAGAAAATTAAAAGGGTTCTTCTTAACAGGTACCAGAATTACAATCATTATATAACCTGTCTCTTTTCTGCCTTGGTTAAACATAATTTTAAGGACATGGCCCAAAAAAAAAATATCAGAAATGTAGATTAGAGAGGTTTTCAGATGAGACTGTTTGGATTTCACATTACACTGAAGCACAGTACAAGCATAATAAAAGTGAATCACTATTTGCCCAATATCATGCAAAGAAACGTCTTATATCATAATTCCAAATCCTACTCACTTCCAAATGAGCAGTCATAGGTTGTTCATGAATGAGACTGATAACATCAACATTATGATTTTCAGGAAAACAATAACCTGAACTACAGCATGGTCAGTCTTCTGAACTACAATAAACTTTAAATGAGACTCGGGATTACAGTATTCATTTAATAATAAAATTTCAGCTATTTATAACACATGTGTGGAATATTGTACTGATGAAACATAAATGTCATAGACAAGTTAACATTATCATTAGGAAAGACATCATCACAAATAAAAGTACCTTCAAAACACAAGCTATTAGAATTCTCAAAAAGACAATCATCATAAACTAACGTATCTTTTTTAAAAAAGTTAGAACAGTTCGAGGACAAGAAATTACGAAACCAAAACGTCTTCCTGAGACAGGTTGGTGGAACAGTTGATAGCAGAATCATTATCAGAAACTAACACATAAATATCCGACATGTTGGAAGAACAGTCATCATTTTAACAAGTAAAATGAACCAGCATATCTTTACGAGATACGTTTATAAAACTATCAATAGTAGATGCGGTGCTAAAATCCAACTAATCATCACGAGGCTAGTTGGTAGAAATAAAAAAAAAAAAAAAAAAAATAAATAAATAAATAAATAAATAAAAAAAAAATAAAACCAGTGTAGACATTATCATGAACAGGCAAGTCTTCTCATGGGTCTCAGTACTGGAAGAAAACTGAGTAAACATGTCAAGTCTGATAACTTCCAACTCCTGATCATCAATAGGCGCTTTAATCATCTTCGGTCAGACATCAACTTTCTCATCTACCAAGCAAAAAGTAAACTATTATTAGGCAACTTGGAAACCACACCAACAACAGACCCTGATAATTAGTCACAATGGAGATCTATGCTATGTAAGGGAATGCTAAGACAGCCACCAGCCCCACAAACTGGAGCTTACTTCCTAGTAAAAAAAAAAAAAAAAAAAAAGAAAAAAAAATAGGTAAAGGGACGACATTCCTCAAAAGAAGTGACTTGGCAAAACCAGTATATCGCATGATACAAACAAGGTGCAGTGAACCACCATCGACAGCAACAAACTCCTTAGCAATATATGGCTAGAAAACCATATCAACATGCATGGAACAAACAATGGAGTTAACAGTTTTCCTGTGAAAAACATGCACATTTATAGTGTTAACCTCTACTGGTAGCACACTATAATGAGACTTTCATAATTACAAGAGCCACAGTTTTAGCCTCTTTCCCTTTTCAACTTAAAACATTCAGACACCGTGTGACCTGGTTTCTTAGAATAATTACATACTTCATAGCTACTAGTAATAAAATTGCCATTAAAACTGCTTCTCTGAGACCTGGAATGTGAATCAGAATTAGAACTTTTATCTACATCAATTTTATCAGAATTCTTATCTGTGTACCCATAGTCTTTTGACCTATTAAACCTTTTTTTCATTATACCTAGACTCCTTCTGATCCACATAATCATCAGTACATACAACAGTCTCACGAGGGCTAGATAGCTTTCTTCCAGTTATGTAGACCTTAACATTTTCTCAAACACAATTTATAATTTTTTCAATTTAAATGATTTTTCGTAATCTATCAAAATCCTCCCTAGACTCTGCTGCTATTCAAACCAATGTGATTGTTCTCTAATAAACTCTACATATATCTGCTTATCTTGTTTTCTCCAGCCCGTAAACTTCATCCTATAAGTTTCAGAAGTTAATTATTGGGCCGGTTAAATAGCCTTTTACCAGATTCCTAATCCTCAGGAATAGAGGCATACAACTTCATTTCCTTACCACACTAAACGCCTTATAATATATAAGCCAAATTTTCTGCTGCGCACATACTTTTCTTAGCTTTTCTCTCAAAACATACAAAATATTCCTATATATACTTTTCATCAAAAGGAGGCACAATTCTATCTTCGTTATAAATTCCCGATCTAATTTTACCTGCCACTAGATTTAGCGTGCTTAAGGTTGTTTTCAAGTTTTAACTCTTTTTGAACATTAAGCTCATCAATCCTTATTAAATTTTTAATTTCTCACGTTCAACTGTTAACTTTTATTTCCCTTAAACAAGCATATATTCTAAGTCTTTCGGGATCTACAGATGATAGATCAGAACAATCTGATTCCTTATCCATCGTATCTAACATATCATGAGGTAACACATCGTCTTCAACCAAATGTTGAACTAACACATATTTAACATCATCTTTCTTCATTGATTTTTTAACATTAAGCTCAAGATATTTGCCTAAACTCAGTAAGCCGGATTTCTTAAGATCACTTTCACTTATCGACTTGTGGATCCTTACAAAATTTGTCCAAAAAAACTCAAATGTGTTAAAGTCTATCATGTTTCTGTGTATTCAATAAAATTAACAAAGGTTTACTTTACGAACAATCTTTGAATTACAAATAGGATAACAATTCAGATCGTGGAAATAGGAGCAAAATTTGTTAGGTTAACTATTGCACACGACATAGATTATGCAAGATTTACTCAAAGGTTTATCAAAAAATAGCAAAACATTAACAGCAAATGAAAATGATAGCAAGCAAACATAGAATAAAACTATATTTGATATGTAACTTAAATATTTACATTACTATACAAGATTAACTAAATACTCACGGCACAGCAGAACTAAATGATATACATGAGTTTTTACGAACAATTAGGTACTGAGTTGACTTCACAAACTTCTTTGCAGCGAGGGACAGACGGCGTTGCTTAGTTTGAGGTACAAAACGTTTATATGTAAGAACACAGCCTCTAACGTTGAACAGATGAAATTTTGAGCTCCTTTATCTTCTTCAATATATTTTATAGTTACAAGTTCAACAATAATTTCCAGGTCACAGCTGAAATGTCTCCATACACCAGCATTGTAATAGTCTAGTCTCCCTCCTTGCACTCGTCACCTCTCCTTTGTGTACGAGGGACCATTACTCCCAAATATTCCTGATATACGCGACGCTCCCAAGACTAGCATTACACAACATGATACCACGACACGGACCCACTTTGGAATCATCTTTTATAGCTCCCGCTTTTCATAGGGCTGAAGCCGAAGGTAAATCTAGAACTCTCCTCCCAGAACACAACAATATTTCAGTCATAAATTACATTAACACACATGAACACGTTATTTTATTCTAACATCTTTTACGAAAAATAAGCATTATTCAGAATCTTTATTGTAAAATATTCATAAATTTAGTGTACATATAACACCGTGATGCATGGAATAACATTCATACAGATTACTGGTAGGAAAAAGAAAAAATCAAAAGTCCTGACAGGAAAGAAGAGTGGCCTCGGATTGTGTACACAACCGCAAAAATAAAGGCTCAACATAAAAGGTCATTGATATATGAAACTGGTTAGTATGTACCACCAGAATATTTTTAAACTGATTTAGATCCACATACTTCATATGTTAAAACTATTGGCTCAAAAAAAAAAAAACAATGGATATCAAAGGAAAGATAATACGAAGTATACAGACATTTAACATGATATCACAAGAGCAGCTTGGCCAAGTTCTTATATAACCTCTATACAAATAACTTTTGCTGTCCATATCAATCAAAAAATGGTTTTAAGCATCTACTTAATATGCTCTCAAACCAGATTGGGCTACCTCTGCTGAGGCAACACTTTTAAGTTTCCCCTTTGCAACATCTAGCCAGAGTACCTCAGACTGAATCATTTGTATAGTTTTTATTGTAGGTGGTGAGTTGCTACACCTGAAGTTAGTCATTTAGTAACTAAAGACGAGACCATGTTTACTATGAAAGATGCTACCTATAGCAGCTACATTGGATACTATGACCAGACACTGAATGCCGAGAAATTTTCCTTTGAAATGGCAAAGACACACTCAGCAGTGATGCAAGAGATAGGTAGCCAATTCCAAAATGAATCAGCCGACTTGGTGGAGCTAGACATGAACATAGCAGAGCCAACTCCAGTTGAAATGTTATTTGCACATCACCAGAAGAACAATGAACAGTTCAAATCACTCATGGAAGATTTTGAATAAAAAAGTGATAGTCTGCTTTATCATCCAATCAAGAAAAAGAATCTGTCTTCATATCCACATAAGAGCAGGCAAAGCTAGTTTCTAAGAAGGGGCTCAAAGGCAGCTGTCAGTTATTCTCCCGACTGGTGATCTCTTGCCAGAACTCATCAAGTAGGAGAATCAGTCCCACCCTTTTATCTCAGTGAAATTGGCAACCTTCATCCATGTCAGAAATCAATGCTGGTTGAAATCATTGAAGCACAAGTGAATATCCGAGAACAATAACAATATGAAAATTTTATAACTATGCCAAAAACATCATCCCAAAAGTGGAATAGTATAATGCAAGCTACGAGAAGGTTAGCATGGTTTTTGTGTACACAAGAAGTTAAGCCTGAAATCCGAGATGATGACAATGGGCACAAGGAAGAGGAAGGAAGAAACAGGAACAAGTAAGAGACCAGTTATTTTTCAAGCTTCTTTCATTATGCAAGCAAAAAGACTATTGTGTTTTACATCCTTGCAAAAAAGAAGTGTAAATCACAAGTGACATGCACAGTCATCGTCACGAAAGGCGAACAAGTCATTACCAAAACAATGAAGTCTCTAAATGCAATGTCCCTATGTCATTATGAGAAAGTTCACACTCAAATATCTGTACACGCCAGGGATATAATGGCTGATGTGAGAAAGTCTATTATCATTAAGACTGATCAAACGGACACACTAATTAAAGAAATATCTGGTACTATCCGTACAAAGAATGCGTATTAGGAAAATGTGGATTTTCTTTAGGCAAGGAGCCAATATTCATTGGATAATTTTCCATGCGATAGTTTCTCCTATGGGGCTTGAGTAAGGTACGGGTATCCCATATGTTTATGCATTCATTGTTTGTGATGTAATTTTAGACTTCTGTGGAAAAATAAAGAAATCCGTACGAATGACATGGAACATATTTGAAATAGTCTTTGAAAAATTCACTAAACTCAGCGAGCATCCAGCATTGATTTGTGATCTTTACTTGCATATAATAGAGAAATTTCTGTCCATATGTAACACAGATCAAGCACAGATTCTAGTGTGAACAAAGCAAGACTAGATTTCTTTGCCTGCAAACAGAGGTCATAAAACTAAATTCTACCGATACAGACAGCCCACAGAGAAGATAAAAATTGTACGGCCTTTCAGGCGGAACAATTCAGGCATGACCAGTCCCGCTGAATGTTATTGGATACAGAAAGAAAAAATATGGCAAGTATGTTGGAAAAAATTACACCCCTCTTGCAGCGAGCTGTCGGGAACTGGCAAAGTTTCTGTAAAAAAAAAAAATAAATAAATAAAATGTTGCCAAAGAAGTTGGAACTGTCTTCAATCAGAATTCACTCCCTATAAATCATTCTAAAACTGCGTATGTAAGCAGTAGCAGCTGTAGAACCAATTGCATGGTTTATGAATCGTGGTGCAAAGCTTCTGAAAGGGAAAATGAAGGATCTATTTCTTCTCTGAAAAATACAGTATAATTTTGAAAAATATACGTCCCTTATCTCTATAA